>NC_133479.1:18912977-18940844 GCF_025370935.1 Choristoneura fumiferana | reverse complement strand
AAAGACGTGAACTAAATAAGATGGAACACGCTTACCCAATAAATACCCATTCACCCTAAATTTGAAGACGGTCGCGATCAGAGAACACAAATGCAGGCAGGACATTCTACTCCTAAGTTGTAGGTACGTTCCATAACAATTATAATGTTTTTAACCTTTTGCAGCTTTTTCCCATAACTATTACTACAACCGGGAATTATCACGCTTGACGAAACAAGCAATAATAACCTGTGCCCTTAGTGTAAGTTTTCGGTTACAAAATACGTCTCGATCGCGTTCGCGTTAAAATCTCAATTTGTATGGAAACACGAACAGCGCCTCTAGCGGAACGTTTGCGATGTTCGTGTTTCAATACAAATTGAGATTTTACGCGAACGCGATCGAGACGTATTTTGTAACCTAAAACCCACTAGGGGTACTGAACGTTTCGGCCACATTGGCCGTGGTCACGAATGGACCGAAGTAATTATTACTCGTTTTTAAGTTTAATAAGTCCCTGGAGAAGTAATGGTTTCACAACAATAGTCTGGACCTTGGACATTATAAGTAACATAGGTAGAATTTGGAGTTAGAAAGAGGGACGGAAAGGAGAAAAGTTCTTAGTGCATCGAATAGAAGTAACATAGCTGACATTGTAGCATCTCTCAGGAGTTGTGGATTAAAGACAATGCCGTGTAGAAGGCGGAGAATGTTAGTTTTAGTGAAATTAGATTGGTAGCCGCTTGAAATGTAAGAAATAACAATAACAAAACTAAATTTTGATGTTAAAGGTTAAATAGATAATAAGGCTACTGGTTCATATTTTTATAGTTCTCATACTACGAATGGTGTAATTTACCGATTTTTCATATCGTAAAACCGAAATCAAATGTGTGTCAAATCTATAAATCGGCTTTTAATTGATCGAATCGATATTCGATTTTAAAATGGATATTCGATTTTATTGTGGGAATTATGTTTGACCGCGGCGTGAAGTGAAATTAAAGGCGATGCTATTAAAGTAGTGCGTCTGTGGGTATCATTAAATGGCCTAAATGCCTTAAAAGATCACGTTAAAGTTTAGAAAGAAAGAAATAATAAATTTATTGCCAAAATTCGGCACAGCAAAAAAAAATACAATTAAAGACACACAGACACACATAGCGGTCAAACTTATAACATCCCTCTTTTTGCGTCGGGGGTTAAAAATAAGACAACCTTACGTATGTACCTACTCTTACATACTAAATAGAAAAAAATAAAGATAACCTAATCTAACCTAACCAACAACAAGTTGCAAAACCCCCGACTTTGTCACTTCAAAGTTCAATATCTCAAAAACGACTGAACCGATTTTGATGAAACATGTCTAAGAACCATCGCTAGAAAACCTGATTTCAAATTAAGAACCGCATTCAAATCGGTCCATCCGCTTTAGAGCTACGGTGCCACAAACAGACAGACACCCATAGCGGTCAAACTTATAACACCCCTCTTTTTGCGTCGGGGAATTAAAAAGAAACATTGTGCCGAGTGTTGGTGACATATCTCTTTTTTATAATTATGTTTTTGTACTCTTTCTACTGTCTATTTTTCATAGCTTTTGTTTTACTATTATATGTCAGTTGCTAGTGTATTTTGCGTCTAATGTTAATATGTATCTATCAAAAAGTATATAAATCTAAAAATTGGTATGTATTTGTTATCTCTATCGTTTTCAGAAAGAGGCAAAAAGGGCCATATTCAGCGTGTTGCCACGGCAAGCCACAGCGCTGGTTTCCAGTAGGTGCGGCCCTTGTCCAGTTTGAAGGAAGTTTGACCAAAGGATGGCGGGGAGTCATTGTGCAAGGATCATGCACGTCGCTTTAACTGTATCTTAACTGATAATAAGCAGTTGAACAGCAAATAATTAGGAAAAAGTGTATTTTTGGCGAAATGAATCCGACAACTCTGAGGGTGGCTCAAAATATGAAATTTCACATTGCAGTTTTGTGTTTAATATACCCAACTATCCTTATGAAGCCATGGTAGCCGAGTGGTTTGACCTATGGCCTTTCAAGCAGAGGATCGTGGGTTCAAACCCCGGCTAGCACCTCTGAGTTTTTCGGAATTCATATGCGATATTACATTCTAAATTTACCACGAGCTTGACGGTGAAGGAAGACATCGTGAGGAACCTGCACGACCCTGCGAAGCAATTCAATAGTGTGTGAAGTTCCTAATCCGCACTGGGCCCCCGTGGGAAGTGCGGCCTAAGCCCTCTCATTCCGAGAGGAGGCCTGTGCAGCATTGGGACGTATATAGGCTGGGATGAATGATACACAACTACTCCTACTACCACTATTACTTTTTCTTATTTCGAAGGTTGTCACGAATTCCTTCCTTTCTTTCTTTCTTTTTTCTTCTTTTTTTTCTTTCTTGCTTTAACTACCTGTTGCCCGCGACTCCGTCCGCGTAGAATTCGCTTAGCGGTATCCCGCAAACAAAACAAAAACTAGCCTACGTCCTTCCTCTGGACACTATCTGTATACCAAATTTTATCTAAATTGATTCAGCGGTTTAGACGTGAAAAGAGAACAAACAAACTACAGACTTACATAAACTTTGGCATTTATACTCGTAATATTAGTGGGATAGTGCTATATCTTAGTGGGATTAGAAAGTTTAAGGCGTAGTCTAGGATAAAACAAAGTTACACCTACTTGGTCCATAAAACAGTTGAATGGGTTTTGTAATTATAAAATCACGCCGAACCCTTCCGTCGGAACTTTATGATTTTAATTAACATTAAGCTTAATTAAGGTCAGAAATGATGCCGTATCAAAAGGCGTAAGATAGAATACCTTAGGCACATCCTCGGGAACGAGAGATATATGTATGTTGCTACATATACACGTATGCTGCTTCAATTGATAATGATTATGAATCCTACTTATATTATAAATGCGAAAATTTGTAAATCTGTTTGTTCATATGTTCGTTTGTTACCTTTTCAAGGATATCGCTGAACGATTGAAATTCGGTATACAGATAGTTTGAGTCCCGGGGGAGGATATAGAATAGCTTTTATTCCGAAAAATTGCATAGTTCCCGCTAGATAGTGATAAACGAAGTCTACTGGCTTACATTCTATTTAGAAGCAGGGCTAGAATTGGATGTTTAAAAATACGACAGTTTAGTTTGACATTTGTACGGAATCCTCGATGCGTATGACCGACTCGTACTTGGCCAGTTTTTAGACTGCGGCTCCACTGAGGCGGAGACGAGCGCAGCGGAGAGAAGACGTGTAGGGATCGACCAATCATATTAGTTGAAATCCACTTGAAACCCACATCTTGGAGACGAGATGTGATATGATTGATCCCTACACGTCTCTTCTCCGCTCCGCTCGTCTCCGCCTCAGTGGAGCCGCAACCTCAGATTAGGGTAGAAAAAGATGGTGAAAGAGTTCGTGAACGTTAGAGCGTCAGACAATAACGATCACAGATTAACTCCATGTATTGTTTCACCATCCGTTGATTATTTGTCGGATTTGTTTGTTTTGTTCGGATAGACAGAGACGGCATCACATCTGTCAAATAAAATTAATCAATTGGTGGTGATACAGCTCCTTAATGCTTAAAAGCCACCCTTATTATTTACATGTCAATTACAACATTCTCTGTCTCACTCTACCATTTAACGACATATAACCGTCCTGCTTCTAGTTTTACTGCTAATCAGTGTTATGTTTAATCACTATAAAAGTTTCCAATACGAAGCAAGACTGACCGTTTTATTATCTAGTAGGTTATTTATGATTATTAATTAACTAATAAAATTATTGTTAAGTTATCTAACAGACCAAGTTTCTCGTCAGTTACGAAATGGCTTTCAAAATCTCATAATTATTCTTGCAGTTAAAAGTTAATGTGACAATGAGCAGTGTGTTACTACTTTAATTTGGAAAATCTGTCATAAAAAATAATTCACTTACTTTAAAACAGCCTCAAACATAAAAAAATGTAAAGGTGTTTCAAATACTTTGGATATCATAAGTCATGAAGTGGGAGCTTGCAGGAACTATAAAATTTTTCAAGATAAACATTATCCTATCTCCACATCCTCGTTATTCTATATCCACATACCAAATTTTAGCACGATCAGCTGAGTATTTTAAGCGTCTCGAAACAAACAAACATATTTCACATTCGCATTTATAATAATTATAGTGCCCGGCCGCTAAGAAGTCAATCCTGATATTGCCCTAATTAGATCCCTAATCAGTTTTTTTTAATGTAATTTTTGTGTGTTTTATAAAAATGTGTGTCTTTTTGTTTTATATAATTTGAATTTTACAGCACGTTGGTGTTTTAACTGAAATGCTGTAATTTTTTGTTGTCATATAAATAAATAAATTGCACAACTATGAAATTCCTGATTATTATGATTGGTTTTTTGGAGACTTTTTTTATTTTTTATTTCAACTCCAAATTTGTTACTTTTACGGGTATCCCGTGAAACCATATCGAAAATACAAACTGAGACATGGATGCACAGAAAAACCAGAAAAAGGGACCAGCACTGGGAATCGAACCCAGGTCTCAGCATTCCGTGCTGCGTGCTATAACCCTTACACCACTGCTGGACAGGAATCTAGACACGAATTTTTCCTATGCATACATATCTCAGGTTGCTTATTTCTACTTTGCTACTTAAGCAGCAGCACTAGCGACATCTATGTGGCGTCGACAGACGTCACACTCTTTCGGATCGGAACCAACCGCTCACCCAGACAAGAGATGTCGCTACTAAGCAATCAAACTATGATTAGCTTTTTGGAGTCTTTTTGTATTTTTTATTTCAACTCCAAATTTGTTACTTTTTCGTAAAAGACGTTACAGTTTTTTATCATAATCCGAATTCTTATTTTTAAAATTTATAGACATTACGTAATAATAGTTGTCAGCTGATCACCCTAGCATAGTCTTATGTACGCTCAGAGACGGAAGGGCCCAGCTGTAAACCAGCGCCGAGGCCTCGCGGCTCGCTGCGTGGACTCGGCTTATGCTGAGCCGGTCCCTTTTGCCACAACCAATAAATATATTATTTTATATGTTGTTTTATTTTAGTGTTTTTTTTGTGGCAGTAAAAACATTTTTCTTTCTTTTTGTTTCATTCTTACCGTAGCATCAAAAAAATCTCACTATACTAACGCCATCTAGCGATATTTTGCCTGCCATTAGCCCTCATAGTATTTGTATTTATTAGTAAAAATAGTGAAACCTCAAACTAACAAACTAAACTTAGTTCATTAACACCTTTTTCTCTGTCTAGAATATTCGTATCGTGACCGTGGGAATGAACGGCGCGCGCGCGCTATCCCGATCATCTGATAACGTATCGCATCGCGATCGGCGCACGAGTGGGCCTGTTGGCGCCTCGCTTAAATAGCGAGGTTAAGGTTAAAGGCGAATTGGTCTGGTATTTTTCAGGCTTTTTAAACTTTGTTTTTTAAAGCTACCTCGCAAAGTCGCTGAGAGAACGGGCGTGCGTGTCTACGCAAAAAGTGGGGTGTTATAAGTTGACGCTATGTGTGTCTGTCTGTGGCACCGTAGCTCTTAAAAGGGTGGACCGATTCGAATGCAGTTTTTTATTTTGAAGGCAGGTTTTCTAGCGATGGTTCATAAACATGTTTTATCAAAATCGGTTTAGCCGTTTTTGAGATATTGAACTTTGAAGTGACAATGGGGGTTTTCCAACTTAGGTTTTTATTTTTGTTTATCTAAGTATTAGGGTTTTGTATGTTAATTTTCCAGTAAATAATATGATTTTCTGTATTATTATCTTCTCGCTGCTGTACTTTACAAGTAGTTTAATCGTATACATTTGTTAAAGCGAGGGTGAGATGCTAAATAAAAAGGCAACTGTATAATTGTGAATTGTATTGCTACTAGTTGTGCAGAGAAAAGTCCAAAAAGGGCTTTTACCAAAGAGTTTTTGTTTTTATAGGATTCAATAGCGCCATCTACTGGTACTAAGAAACATAATATTATTGGCTCTTCCTACTACATTGACATGTATTTCAGCATGCCTTCATAATGGTTTTTTTATATAAAGCACAGATCACTATTAAAATTAGAAAAGCCAACTATGAAGAAATTTACGGATGTCATCGAGTGACAAAATTTTCGTTTCTCCTCAAACTGCATTCCACTACAGCATTAGTCAAACAAAAAGAAAAAATACAATAACTCAACAGTTGTTCAATTAGCTAACACATTAAAATGACCAACAACCGTCACCCAAAGCGACGAAACACTTCGATATCTCAATTCGTCACACTTACGTCTTTGACTAAAATCACCCGCATTACTAAATTACCTGTAAATAACATCCTAAGTACAATTAAGCCATTTAAATTTCAACCATGTGTCATATACTTTTAATTGAAAACTCAAACTTGATTTACGTCTCTTTGGATTGGAAAAGCAATATCAAAAGAGTGCCGAAAAGCGGTCAAAGATCTAAAAGGCCGCCTTTTAGAGGTTGATTTTATTGATTCTGTATCATCGAAGTGTCGATTAGACTTGATTTTAATTCGATTTGCTCTTTCTGTACAGTCTGCATGGGAATTTAGATAGTATACTAACTTATATACTCGTATACTTGAGTAGACTATGAAAAAATGCACTTGGAGTCTAAAGGAGTTAAAATTTATTAAACCTCGAGTGGGTTGATCTGTTTAAAAAATACATAGGTATATAATACCTCGTTGAGTTTCTTGCCGGCTTCTTCTCAACACAGAGGATTTTCGAACGGGTGGTGGATTTCTTGACATTCATAAGTGCTTGTAATGGCCTCAATTGAAGAAAAATAGAACCACAATCATTGTAACCGTTTCTCAAGTAAATATTTTTTATTTTATTTGATATTTTGACTTTGACTTTGATGACCAACTCAAATCCCTTCTCCACTGTCGTCCTCATGTAAAACCGATGTACATGTAAGTAGTAGTCACCAAGGGTACCACGGATACAAGACAACGCTGCAGATCTATTATTAGGTACCAACAAAACCCAGCAATATTTTTCTTGAATTTCCGGTGCATCTCTTAGTTATAATTATCTAAATCCCAATAATATTGTAAATGAAAAAAAAATGTAAAGATGTTTAGATGTTTTTTACTCAATCATTATAACATTGACAGTGGATAGAAAAAACTACTAAAGCAATAAAATACTACTTTTGGGAAATGCATTTTAAAGTGTTTTGCTGTACCCAAAAGTAACATTTGGGCGCTTTAGGAATTTTTCCTTTCTACTCTCGATATTTGAACCAATTTAGATGAAATTTAGTGTGAAGATAGCGTAAGTTCCGGGAAAGTTACTTATAAAAGTTTACCTTAAAAACTATATAGTTCAAAGGGATGACCGAATTCTTCGGAAATGAAGTTGCGGGCAACTGCTGGTGAATAGATAAGATTATTTCACACAGTGACGTGAGGTTAACTTTGACTTTCTCACCGTACATCGAACGTGTTATGTACACTTTGTTTCCGACTATCGATAATTAGTGTAAAAGGTTGTATTGTTCGGCTCGATTGTGATTCGGATCGGTCCCAATTCGTACCGGTCTAGTTTGTTATATCGATTGTTTGATGCGATGTATCGATTCTAAATTGACCGTGGAATTTCATAGTCATTTAGTTTTTGAATGAAGCGCCGATGACCGCTAGGGTTTTTTGGCAAACGGAAATATTTTATTTGGGTTTTTTTCTTGATCTACGTAGAATACTTAACAACGTAGTTAGAAAAATTCAATCGTAAAAGTTTGTCAACTAGATTTTACTTTAGACACTTAAAACACAATATTTTAGACTGTCACGGTCATTACTAATTTTATATGAATTAAATTCGGGTTTAAGAAAAAATAACCATATGAAACTTAACTATAAACTAACTACCTAACTTAAAAACTTAATACCTACTAAATTAAATCTAAAAAAAGGCCCCCGTGTATGGTGCCCAAGAGGCTGGCAGCATTCCCTCGTTGAATGGCGATGGCGATTCTTTGAGAGTGATAGCTGCCAGCCCTTTGTCTCCAGTGGTGTCGACCAGGCGCTTTTGCACTTCTTTAATTCGGTTTTGTTCCGTGTATCTTGTAAAATCAAGTTCGATATTTTGGCACAGTTGTTGACTGGAGTCGTCTCGTGATCATGGCGCATGCAACTGTGCCGAAATGTCGAGCTTCGTTAAAATCAAGGTACGCGGAACAAAACCCGAATTTAATCCATAAAATTTAGACACTTATTTTTACAAGTCTTATTAGTCAAATTCACTTAACCAAGTAGGTACACAACTTTCATTTACTTCTGAAATGACACAAAAAATTACTCGAGCCTCACATCTCACATCTTTGCGTCTTTTCCGAATTGACCTTGATAAACGCACAGCCCCAACTGCTGGTGTTAAAAGCATCAAATTTTACACAGAACCAAAGGGGTAAAATAAAATGAGCAATTAAGTAATTTATTGAATCAGGCGTTACTTTGCGGAGGTCCATATAAATGAACTAAAAGAATTTCCTTGCTCACCCGCGACCTTACGATAGCTAAGCTTATGCAAAATATGCGTGTTCATGCAGTTCCTCCACCTCCACACTGTAAGAACACACACAAATCACACAAACCCATCTATCACCACCACCACACTACACTGACGCGTTTCGAACTCAACCAGAGCTCATCTTCAGAGTGACACAACCGTACACCATGCTACCAGTTGTTAGACTAACGAACCATAACCATCGTTTTAATTTGTCACTGTAACCCCCAAGTACCCACATATGTTTTATGAAACAAAACAAAACTACCCACAAATTATTAATAAAAAAATTTAACCGTCCTTCAAAACTACCTTGATTTTTAATTTATTTACTGTCAAGGCATGTTTTATTAACTACCATTGCTGAAATTACAACCAAGCCAAAGCAAGAAGAAGATTAGAAGCGGGTGAGCAAGGAAATTATTTTAGTTCAAGCAATTAAGTGTTAGATAACTGTATTAAAAATCGGCACCGCTAAGGCTACACTGCCAAATTTTAGATTTTAACTATTTACATGGCATTCATGTGGACTACTGAAATCACTATAGCTACAAATGTCGAAGTACATTTATTTATACGTGAATGATGTCGTAAGCTAGTAAAAAATAATCCTCCTTTTGCTTAAGACCTGGTCTTCAAGAAATTTCTTTGAATTTCTTGCGTACGAAATCCCGTACAGTCGCACTGGAAGCACACGGAAGCTTTAAAAAACATTGGCTAAGCAACTTGACAGCACGTGCTAGTGCATCTCACTCTCACACGCTAAGCATTATGGGCGAGAGTGCGAGGGAATGTCTTGTGCGACGGCTAAATGTATGGATTTAAATAGAAGTCCAAAGACTACGTAAATGAACGTTTAATTTTTTATACATTACGTTTAGTTATAATGAGGTATTGCCGGATGCGTCGGCGCAAGGCATTCCAAGCTTTAGATGGTGTGAGAATATCATGAAGGTTGTAGTACATTGCCGCCTATGGCTGATTATAGAATTTTTTCACCCATCTGAAAGTATTTCAAAAGAAAGAAAGAAAGAACTTAATTTATTTATAACAGCATTGACACATTACACGGGTTAGAAAAAAATAAGAATAAGAAGAGTGTTGCCGCTATAAAAACAAAATATCAAACAAATAATATCAAATATCATGGGACACTTGACACCAATTGACCTAGTCCCAAACTAAGCAAAGCTTGTACTATGGATACTAGGCAACGGATAAACATACTTAGATAGATAAATACATACCGTCGCTGCGCCTGCCAAATTCCATATGTGCATTTTTTCATTTTTCGTTTTTGCACTAAACATAATCTCCGTTTCATTATCTATGTGATGATAAAGTCCTTTTTGTGATATTCAAGCTGGAAACCATTTAACAAATTCTACATGTGTTTTGACCGTTAAGAAAAAATCGCATGTGCAGAAGTGCACATAAAGGATTTGTGTTTCGCCTCCAGTCGCTCGCCAGTTGTGTTAGCGATGTGACTGCTTGTGAAGAAAACAAAGTTTCAAAAATCGTTTCAGTGGTCAAAAGATAGTAAAAGTGGTAAGTACATCGTGAATTTACTTCATAGTTATTGTATTTCTTAGAAAATCCTCAAGTTCTTGAAGAAATATCTGTAAAAGCTTGTCAATTTAACTAAATAATGATTTTCTAACCTATATTACCTAATTACTCTTATGACGACGTTAACTACAAATTATTAAATTAACTGTTAATTTATTATTAAAGCTTAATCATGCCAAACATACTATGATATTTAGTGTGTGATATATGCGAACGTTTCTAAATAGGTATTCGAGTGTGTGAGTGAGCAGGAAAGTTACTTCGTCACAATACTTTTAGTGTTACAGAGCCAGCAAACTATTACTATCTAAGTACCTTAACGTGAGAGCTATTTAGTTAATTGCGTGGTTGTTTGTACAGTCAGCAGCAGAAGTGGATGAGCGGTTGTGGTGTTTCAAATTACCTACACACCACCTTATTACATTGGAAGTAGAATCGTGTGTAGATAATTGTAAGCACCATAACAGTTCATCCACTTCTGCTGCTGACTGTATGATTGAGACCTTAGTATATCGTTTATGTATGTATGTATAAGAAGTGTTTGCAATTTTATAATAAAAAATACACAAAAGAAGAAAGTAAGACGTGGACGTAGTGGTCTACAACTCTATTAAGTAGCTAACTTGAACTTCAACAGTAGGGACCCATTATTCTTGTCTTGTTTTCTTCTTTTGAGTATTTTTTAACGCAGTCGGGTTTTAGATTTTTTTAATTTATTGTTTTATTTCATACTTTTGTGATATTTCTGTGAAAACGGTGAATAAAAACACATGATTTGTGTATATTTTGTAATCTCTTTTTAAATCCCTTCATTTTGATACCCTACTCGATAGGATTATAGACTAGAAGAATTTTAGACACAATTTGGCGCCAAAAATCCGTCATTTTGTTTTTTTAAGAATTTCATGTACCCAATGTCACTCGCGTCATCGAGACAAATCTAATGACGAATTTATCAAAATCGGTTCAGCCGTTGAGTAGTTACGAGAGGACATAGGAATAGACATATATACAAACATACGGGTCAAACACATAGCCTTCCTTCTTCGCAGTCGGGTAAAAAACCTAAAAATCACATAACGATAAACCATAGAAAAAAGAATAAACCCATTCCCAAATCCTTCATGTGCAATAATTCACATACATCATTATTTTGGACGACTCTAAATCAGATTATGTGCACTTTTTGGTTTAAAAAAAATTCTAGCTCCTTGAATAACAAAATAATTGTGTCAAAGTTTATACTTTTAATATATCTTGAATAAAGATCTATAATGTTGCATTAATAATTTTGCAGTGGTTCAGTTTGTTTATTAAATAAAACGTTTTTTGTTGTTTCCCAAAACCTTCATAAAATCACATATGGAACTTGTCCGGCGCAGCGACGATACCATACTTAAATATAATATATATCGAACATCCAGGACCGGAGAACAAACATTCGTATTATTCATACAAATATCTGCCCCGGCCGGGAATCGAACCCGGAACCTCAAGCTTCGTAGTCAGGTTCTCTAACCACTTGGCCATCCGGTCGTCTAAAAAAGGCTACAAAAGTTTAAAAAAAAGTTTAAACTTTGTTGTTGAAAGTTTTATATTAAATTAACCACCCTGGCTTGGCAGGTACGTATACTTATGCCAAAAATGAGACTAAGAGGCTGTTTCACCATCCATTGATTAGTGTTAACTGGCGGTTAAATGTGATGCCGTCTCTTTTTCTTTTGTTCGAATAGACGGAGACGGCATCACATTTAACCGTCAGTTAACACTAATCAATGGATGGTGAAACAGCCCCTAAATCTACCCCGCAAGCATCTTCTGCCTCACTAATAGGAACAGTGGAAACAATTGTTCACTTACTATGTACCTTTTATTTTTCATGCATTATTATATAACTAGTGTTTACCCGCGACTTCGCACGCGTTAATCGTTAAATACAGCAGTTGAATTGAAATTCCGAGATTTCCGTGGGCATTCCCAAAAATCACATCTAAAACAATCACACAAAATTTCATGTCTTTAAGCCCAGCGGTTGTTATTTCGAGATTTTATCTCTATCCCGTGGTAATATCGCGATATAAAAGAATCCTATGTTATAATGAAGGTTATAATTGAAGGAAACGAGAGTAGCAGGGTAAAAACGAGTATATTGTGTTAACAGTATAGCGACATACGACAGAAGTAATGACAGTAGACAAAGCAGAATAATATTCAAAATACAAAATACACACATATCAAAAATGGCCAGGGTGTTTAATATTAAAATATAAACAAGAAGGTTTAACACCCCCCCGTAATATAAACACCCTGTATATATACAATATATACAAGTAGACATATCAAAAATCTAAACTATACACTAACTTAACACTAACACAAACATAAGAAAAAAACACGCTATATATACAATATATTACACCTACTTAAGACTAACTGTACACACAAAAATAATAAACCTACTATGAAAGCCTAATCTAACTTAAACCTAACTGATTGGCGCACTTGCAGTGCTTGAGCTTTGCCAAAGGTTTAGTAAGAATATCGGCGATCATGTCATTCGTATGAATGTATTTGAGATGTAGGTCGTGGTGTGTCAGTGTGTCTCGTATGAAGTGGTGTTTGATGTCGATATGTTTTGTGCGTGCGTGATAAGTGTTATTGTGTGCAAGTTTAATGGAACTTTGATTGTCTGTGTGTATGATTATGGGATGAGTGATGGCGAATACTTCCGATATGAGTGACTTAAGGTAAATGGCTTCCTTGCAGGCTTCTGCGAGAGCCATGTACTCTGCCTCTGTGGTAGATAGCGCGACAGTGCGCTGTTTTCGCGCTTCCCAGGAGACAGGTGCTCCACTCATTAGGAATGCATAACCAGTAAATGATCGCCTATCTAATATGTTGCTCCCATAGTCTGCGTCTACGTAACCTACTGGGTAGTTCTGGCCTTTAGTGAAGTGTAGTTTGAGGTCTTTGGTACCTTTAAGGTAACGAAGGACCCTCTTAGCGGCTTTCCAGTGTACCCCCCGTAATGTGCGTTGAATTGTGATAGATACGAGACCGTATGAGCAATGTCGGGTCTCGTACCAATCGAAACGTACATTAACGAGCCGATAAGTTCCCGATAAGGCACTTCAACTTCATCTTCCTTCTCTGGTAAGGTAAGTTTAAGTCCAGGTTCCATAGGTGTTGTAACGGATATAGCGTCGTTCATATTATATTTATCGATTAATTTATCGATATAGTTCGTTTGGTCGAGAGTGAGTGAACCATTCTTTTGGATAACTCTCATACCTAGACAGTCCTTGAGAAGACCTAAGTCTTTAACTGTGAAAAACGTTTTAAGTCCGTTTTTAAACTCGGCTTTAAGCCGGTCGTTGTTGCACAGTATGAAAAAATCGTCGACGAATACTGCTACGACTAGTATGTCGTTTCCGTCTCGTCTGTAGTAGAGACAGTGTTCACTTGTGGCTTGTGTCAATGATAAGGCGGACATTGCGTCACATACCTTTTTATTCCACTGACGTGGCGCTTGTTTCAAGCCATAAAGAGACTTTTTGAGTAGACAAACTTTATGTTTAGGGTCAGATGAGAAGCCTTCAGGTTGCTCCATGTAAATTTCCTCCTCTAAATCACCATTTAAAAATGCCGTTTCCACATCCAAGTGGTCAATTTGGCAATTTAATTCAACTGCGAATGCCATCAAAATCCGCACTGAAGACAGTCTTGCAACTGGCGAGAAGGTTTCGCCGTAGTCAACTCCTTCAACTTGTGTGAATCCTTTGGCTACAAGCCGTGCTTTGTATTTCACAACTTGTCCGCTTGTGTCCTTTTTAAGTTTGAAGACCCACTTGCACTTTGTGGTCTTGCGATCTTTGGGTCTGTCCACTAATGTCCATGTCCCATGTTTCATTAATGAATTATATTCAGCCTGCATGGCTTCAAACCATTGATCCTTTTGCGGATGCTCTGTGACCTCTTTATATGTTTCAGGTTCCTCTGAAGTCATCTGCACTGTACAAACATACCGCGCAGGAGGATGCCTGTCTCTTGACGGGTATCTCCGTTCTGGTGCTTGGTCTGGTTGTATGGCTTCTGGTTCAAGTTCAGGAACAGGTTGAGGTTCTACTTGCACAGGTTCGGGTTCGAGCTGTAATGACACAGGTGGTGTCTGGATGTCAGGCTGCGCATGAACATTTATTGGTGGTACTGGCTGTTCGAAGATCGGTATTTGGACTTGAGTTGATTCTTGCTGGGATTTTGGCATGTCAATTTGTGGTGAATTTTGATTGGACTGCTGTGAAGGTTTTTCTTCAATGAAGACAACATCTCTTGCAATTATTATTACTCGAGGATTTTGGGGATTGACGAGTCGATAACCTTTGCTCTCGGTTGCGTAGCCAACGAAGATGCACGTTTGCGTCTTTGCGTCAAGTTTCGTACGTTTTTCTTTGGGTACGAGAACGTGAGCTTGGCAGCCGAAGACTCTCAGATGAGACAGGTTAACTTTCGTGCCAGTCCATATCTCTTCTGGAATCTGATTCTTAAGAGCTTGAGTAGGCGTACGATTTTTTAAGTAAATAGCTGTGTTGACAGCTTCTCCCCAATATGCCTTTGGTAACTGCGAGTCCTGGAGCATAGATCTGGCTTTCTCCATTATGGATCGGTTCGCGCGTTCTGAAATTCCATTCTGCTCAGGGGTATACGGAATTGTGGTCTGATGGATAATTCCGTTCTCCCTTAAGAAGGTTGACAGCCCGTGATTAACGTATTCACGGCCGTTGTCCGAACGTAGAATCTTGATCCTATGCCCTGTTTGATTCTCTACTAAATGCTTAAACTCTACAAATTTACTAAAAACTTCGTCTTTTGTTTTTAAAAGATATCCAAAAGTTTTGCGACTAAAGTCGTCTGTAAATGTTAGTAAGTAAAGGGCTCCGCCCCACGAGTGCGTACTCATAGGACCACATAAGTCCGAATGAATGAGCTGCAATACGCAACTCGACTTACTAGTAGAGTTCGGGAAAGGTCTCTTAGAAAGTTTACCTTGTAAACAAGGAACACAAGTTTCGTTCAAACTAACTGCGTAGCCTATGCCAACGTTTTTATTTTTTTAAATGTTTAAACATTTGACATTGATATGGCCAAGGCGTCTATGCCACAACATAGCAGACTCTTTACTATTGGTAAGCAAGGCGGTACTCGAACTTACATCTAGTTTGTACATGCCTTTATGGTTTGAGCCTGTGGCAATGACATTAGTTGTCACTTGACAACCTCCGCTAGGAAAAATACTCGCGCCTTTCGATGTAAACAAAACATCGAAACCATTTTGATTTAATTTGCTAACAGAAAGCAAATTGGTAGCTAGGCCAGGAATATATAAAACATCGCTTATTTTACTTACACTAGGAGATATATTCATATTTACAGTACCTTTACCATGACTCAGTAATTGTTCTTTATTCGCAACTGTAATAGGGATCGTATGGGATGATAGATCAGAAAACCATTCGCTCCTGTTACTCATATGGGAAGTTGCGCCAGAATCAATGAACCAGTCTTGTTGACCTGTGGGAGGAATATTAGCAAAACAAGATGAAAGTGTGAATTCGGATGTATTGAATGATTTGACCGCCGAAACATTCTTGTTTTTGTTAATTTTGATGCTCTTACACTGCGAAACTACGTGCCCTAACTTTTTACAATATTTACAAAATAATTTATTAGATGGCTTGACGTGTAGCGCGGTGTAGTCAGGTCCTTGGGTACTGGATGTGGTGGGTTCAGCTCTAAGGCCTTCCTTGAGAAGAGCTGTCACCACATTCTCCGATGTAAGCTTGATGTTCGCGTGCTCCAGTGTGACGACGAGTGGCTTGAACGACTCTGGGAGTCCCGCCAGCATTATAATAGCAAGGAACTCGTCTTCAACTGCGGCTCCGATTCCTTGCAGCTCTTGCTGTGTCGCCAGCATACCGTTGACGTAATCTTGCATATTGCCGTCGAACTTTAGTGCTAACAATTTTTTGATAAGGGCAAGACGTCTTGTCAAGCCGTGGTCAGCGTAGGCTTTCTTTAAAGATTCTAGGGTTTCATACGCTGATGTGGCTGACCTGATAATCGGGTAAACCGATTCGTCGCAGGCGAGGCAGATCTTCGCTCGTGCTTTTGCATCCTTCTTCTTCACGATTGGGTCTGACGTCTCGATGGGTTTTGAGGAGACGTCCCAAAGGTCGAGATCGATGAGCATGCACTCTAGACTGAATATCCACGTGCTGAAGTTCTTGCCGTTGAGTTTCGTAAAACTTGGAGAGCCTGATGACGTTGACGTTGCCATTGGTGCCGACGAATTTTGTATCGCCGATGAATTATTTGAACTCATAGCACTTTTTTTTATACTTAGCACTGTTTCTTCGTTTTATTACGCGACTCTGGGCCCATAACCAATTGAAGGAAACGAGAGTAGCAGGGTAAAAACGAGTATAATGTGTTAACAGTATAGCGACATACGACAGAAGTAATGACAGTAGACAAAGCAGAATAATATTCAAAATACAAAATACACACATATCAAAAATGGCCAGGGTGTTTAATATTAAAAATATAAACAAGAAGGTTTAACAGTTATAAACTAACTTTTTGACAATTTTCATCCAAATCCAACCAGCCAGTGTCGTCGTGAAGAAGTAACAAAAACATACTCACTCACTCACTCACTAACTTTCGCATTTATAATATTAGCAGGATTATATTTTTTAGTTTTATTGTTTTATTATCATTGATTTGGTTGATTTCTAGTTTTATATATGTAAGTTAAAAATTACCTTGACCTTTTGGTCTTAGACGAAGATTTTACTTTATGCACTAGAGCATAAAAAGTCATTTTATGTCGCCTAGATCCAGCATAAACGCGAACTTTACGAGCATGAGAGGTGAAAAATTGTTTTGATCGGCATTTATTTTATTGTTATGATAGAATTTTTCAACCAACCCACTCGGTATATTTTTTCAACATAATAAATATTGATCCAACTGTTATAAATCGTAAAAAAAACTCGTAGCTCAAAATAGATAAATTTTCTGAGTGAACTTTATGACATCACATCAAGTTGATGTATGTCAACTTACTTTATCATCGCCTCAGCTTGGCACCTTGCTGGATAATGATTCCTTGAGGATAGCCGTAGCACTGAGGTTGGGGTGCAAGGTATGCGAGCGGCACCGTTGTGTGTGTGGGGTGATGGTGGAGGAGGATGGCCACCACGGCCTCAGTTGTCAGCGGTGTGCTGGCCGCTTCTCGCGGCATCAATGCATCAACGGCCTCATTTGCCGAGCGATGGTGCAAGCGAATGTGCCCTGTGTGTTGGAGCCTCCGGGGTTAGGTCTTAGTGACGGCAAGAGGCCGGATGGATTTACGTTGGTTCCTTGGCAGCGGGGACGTTGCCTCTTGTGGGATGCGACTAGCGTGCGTGAGTACCTTCGCGCCATCTCACTTGGGTTGCACGTCAAGGTCAGCTGGAGCCGCGGCTGAGAATGCTGCGCGGTCTAAGCACCTCGAATACTCAGCTTTGGAGCCAACATAATAATATGACTTCGTGCCTTTTGCGGTCGAGACGGCTGGTCCTTGGGGGGCTGAGGCGAAATCTTTGGTGTGGGAGCTGGGCCATAGGCTACGGGACAGGGGTTGCAACCGCCGCTCCGGGTCGTACCTGGTTCAGCAGGTGGCGCTGGCCATACAGCGGGGAAATGCGGCTGGCATTACGGGCACCTTTGAGCCGGGTACGACGCGGAGTGGTGGTTTTTAGGTTGTAGTTTAGGTTTTAGTTTGTAGTTTATATTATAGGTTTAAGTTGATTTTATTTTGTTGGTTATAAAATTTTAGGTGACATTGTTGGTATAATTTAATTTTTAATAAATTATTAATAAAACCAAAAAATATATATATTCTTTATATATTTATTGTGCATCGTTCCGTGAGTCACAGACGGTTCTGGCGGAAAATAATATATAATGCTGAGTCAGCGACCATTTCGCTTTTGCGGGGACACACAAAATTGTGTATTAAGTATGTTACTACTTTCATGTGTTTTCATGTATTTTTTTTGCTTTATTTGTGTGTAATTGTGTAATTTTTATTGTATTTGTGTGTCTTCCGTATTAGTGAATAAATGTCTTCTTTCTTTCTTTCTAATGAAAAACACATTCCTCGCAATACATCCTCGCACATTGTTGAAATGAAATTAAATTAAATGAAATTGAATTTATTTGCATTAGGCGTGGGATTATATTGATGTTAGTTATTAGTACTATAGAACACACACTTAGCTATTTTAAATGCATGTTGGTGGATACGCTGCTTAATAATTCTACTCAATAGTTTCTCTAGAAACCTATGGGCTGTAGAAATAGTCATAATGCAGCCGCGTTGACGTTGGATCATTACTGAACCTTAATTGAACAGTTATTTAGTTCCAGAGCAGCATTCTCGTTATGGAGTTTGCTTTCGACCTACATCTTTACGTTGCAATAATTAAATAAAATTGATCATGCATTTAGTTATTGCATGAGCAAGACGCTATAGTAAACAGGCAAAAGCACGCGAGATATACAAATACTTATGGACATAAAAATTAAGAATTGCTTTTTTTATTTGCGGCGCCTATACTCCATTTATTTTAACATTTGAAAGTTAACGGTAAAATTGGTACACGTTTTTAAATTAATAAATGTACAGGTAGGTATTTTTATTCCATTTGTGTACGAAATAGTGAGAAACGTGTGTTACAATTTGACCGTTAATTCAAACCTTAAATTAAACGGAGTATAGTTGTTACTGTATTTTTTATTTAGTAATGATTAAAATAAAAAAATGAATTTCAAATACTTTAGTAATCTCGGTAGCTTTATATAGTGATTAACTTATAATGCTCTTTTAAAAATGCTAGTAAGTAAAATTGCTAATTTTCAATCAAATTTAGATTAGGAGTAGGTATAGTTTGTAATTTCTTGTTTTATGTAGAGAATACACATTTTCGTTATAAATTTATAACATTTTTAAGAACAATCTAATAAATTTTTTACACTTTAAATATCTTTTTTTTTTTCTTTTTACTTGCCTCCTGTTATAGATTCCTTTTCCAGTGGAAATTTACGAAGTAATCTATTACCATTATTTTAATAAATCAGTAAGAAACAATTTATTTTCAAATTGATAAAGGCAGTTTAATAAAACAAAAGTACTCGAAGCCGAAAAGGACCTGTAATGTGACATGCAATAAACAGTTTGGAATTTTGAATTTTTGAATCATCATCCCAGCCTATATACGTCCCACTGCTGGGCACAGGCCTCCTCTCAGAACTGAACTTAACTGAATTTTTGAATATTAGGGACCAATTCTATTCAAATTCAAAACATTTATTCAGCAAATAGGCCGCAATGGGCACTTTTACATGCCATTTTTAAACTACCAGCGCTTTCGGAAAGACCATCATTGCCAAGAAAAAGAAACTTGGCAGAAAATATTTTTTTCAAAATAAAATAATTACAAATAAAATACTTAGAACTACAGTATACAATTAATAAAGAAAAAAAAATACAAAATAATAATAATAATAATAATACAGGGATGTATGGTGTCCCTTAGTTACAAAACTAAACACTAACTATATCTACATTCAGTGGAAGTGTAGACTGCTTCCACCGTCACGAATTAAAAAAAAAACTGATTCTGAAATATACATTTCAGGTCAAGTAACCATTAGGCTTTTGGATTCCGAAGGCAAGCTCACGCCTGCCGCCCTCAAAGTTAGCTCACACGCACTCATGTCATGCTCTGAAAGCAGAGCGGTACCGAGGGCATGGTATTGCTTCCGTTTCCATAAGCTCTATGGGATCGTCTTGGGAACTTCGACGTCGCGAGCTTGTGACTTGAAATTAAACTAAAAATATACAAGTTTAAAATCCATAAAAAAAAAACAGTTTATTGCAGACAGAGTCCATATAAGCACCATAAGCTTAACACATTAGACATGAACGCGAGTCCCGCTGCGGTAATCGCGTTAGCCGGCGTCGGCTCGCGCATCACTCTAATAATGATCAATGATCGCGCGCGCCAGAAAAATGCCAAATATTCCATACATCACCCATAGTTTGAATACTGACAGGCGGACGGTGCGAGCAATAGAGCTGGGATGGAGGTAGAAGCGGTCAATAAAATATTAAAAATGATTGTGAGTTAGTGTCCTTAAAAATATTTTTAAAAATGTAATCGGTAGACATTGTGAATAACTTGGCACGGTGAAATCTAATAAATATGAGTAGTTGAAAGCACACCACAAAATTGAAATTTTAATATTGGTAGTACTTTTAAAAAATTTGATTCGTCTAACTTTATTGTTTGTAGTACTATTTTGATTTTTTATACTTTTAATAGGTGGTGCTTTATAAAACTAAATGAAAGAAAGAAAGAAAGAAAAATTTGCCCTGTTCTTTTCGGTAGTGTTCTAACTTTTTTTTTTGCTATCCATTTTTCAGCAATTTCGATTCAAATAATTTATTGCATGGTTATTTAAAAAAAAAAAGTGTAACAGATATTTAGCCAGGTTGAGTATTTGTATGATAGAAACTGTACCTTCTAATCCTTCCCAACGCTACATTCAACCTAACCGCATAAGGTCAAAAACGAAAACTTACAAAAAACGATTGGCGATACTCGTACAACACGAGAGCACTTTTGATTACTATTTGTAACGTTTATATTAATCCATTTGAATGGCTGACGAGTGTGATTGACGTCGCGTGTAACGAGTCTATTTTGTTAGCGGGGCGAATGCGGCCGCCGTACTGGGAATACCTGTTTGATTAAGGATTCAACAGAGTGGACAGTATTCTGAACAGTCGCTGCTGAGGAAGCCTCTTCTTTTTCAACTACCATCCACCCAATGCTGAGTGTAGGTCTCCAACACACGCCATTCAAAATGGTTTCGTGCCCTTCGCATCCAGTTCTTTCCAGCCACTCTAACAAAGTCGTCTGTCCGACACATCAGTTGCCTAGCAACATTTTTTTTTAATCAAATGGTTAGCCTACCATAGTTCTAGTTTGACCTATGGATCCATAAGCAGAGGATCGAATACAAATTTGGGCTTGAACTTCTGTGTATTTTCCAAAATTACGTGTAAAAGCACATTTTAAATTGACAAACAATAACCTGCGCACACATGCGAAGCATTCAGCAGTGAACTTGCTTATCACTGTTCCGCGGGAACTTTACAACTTTCCGGGATAAAAGCTATCTCCATACTGTATGTATAAATCAGTTTAGGGTTTAAGCGTGAACAGGTAACCGACAGGTAGAGTTACTTTCGCATTTATAATATTAATAAGTAATAAGGATTGTCAAGACAGCGAGCAAGTAAGCAAGGTGCATTGCTGTCTAGAAGAGATCATTTTAAGCGATAAGACCACCATGTCTACCTTGCATTTGTTCTTGTCTCATGTGTAAAATTATTGTACTGAATTGTTTTGTGCAATCCATACTTACTAATATTATAAATGTGAAAGTATATGTGCTTGTGTGTTTGTATGTTTGTATATTTGTCCGTCTTCACGTCGAAACTTAGCGACAGATCGACGCGATTTTGGCATAGAGATAGTTTGGCCAGAGAGTGACAAAGGCTACTTTTTATCCCGGAAAAATGAACAGGTCCCGAGGGAACAGCGATTGATAACCGAATTCTACGCGGACGAAGTCGCGGGAAAAAGCTAGTAAAGAATATTTATATTGCACTTATTATTGTGCAATGGCCGCCCCAAACTCTACCCCTCCCCATCGTCATATCCTCCGTCTTCTTTACCGGTAACTAAAACACGGCATATTGTAATAATCACGAGTATGAAGTATGAAGTATCCCGTCTATAACTCATTATCTTTGGCGGTATTGACAATGTGCCGACACCGACAAAGCTTGACTCCGCGACCCCGCCGAGCTTTAATTGATGGGTCTCATTACAATCGTAAGCTTTTGGCACATTCTCACGCCAAGGAAGTGGAAGAATACGGATTCTGTACCATACATATTTGTTTTTTTATGTCATGTCACGTTCGCCCTAAATTATAGGCCTACCTTTTATGGTCCATTTAGATCGTTTTAAAAGGAAGAAAAATAAAGAATAAATCAATTTGCGAAAATTCGGCACAACGGGACAAATACACTATAGCACTAACACTATACTGATAATCCTTACTTCCATACTAATTCCAAATGCGAAAGTATAGCTGTCTGTTATCTCTTCACATTTAAACCGCTGAACCAATTCAAATGAATTGGTAAGAAGATAGTTTAAACCCTGGAGAGGATATAGGGTAGTTTTTATACCGGATAGTTCGCTCCCGTCGTTTGTATTTCCGGATAAATACAATCTTGGGATCTTCAAGACTAGAGAGAATAGGCTGTTACTGTTACTGGACCAGTGAGATACACCTTTGGCCTCATCTGCACTGAGATCAGGTGAGATAGGGGATAGGGGTCAATCACGATCAGTTATATGTAAAAAAATAGTTCCCGCTGCATACGTATAGGGTTGTACGGGTTGAAATGTATCCAGCTGATACGTAATATCTCAAAAATTCTTACAAATGACCAAAACTTTATTTTATAACAAGAAGAAGGAAAAAAATCAACTGAATGTAATAAAATATTCTCTTTAACGTCATGTCAACTCATGTCATTCATAATTTAAATCCCAACGCCTGTTGTTTTATAAAAAAAAAATAACTAAAGAAGTTAGTAGTCCCTTCGTGTCATTGAGATGTCTGACGAGGATTTATATCTACTCTGCAATTTTTAAACCTGATTTTAAACATTTTAAGGTTTAAAAAGAGTTTTTGTTCTGGTCACATTTTGACCTTTTTATCCGACTGTCCGAAAAAGGGTTATGTTTTTCGAGCGTATGTTAAATGTATATGTAAGTAAATTAAAAAATCCCCTTAATTGACCGTGTGCACAAACATGCACAAAACTCAAAACTACCTTTTGGATTTTTCATATTTTTGAATTTTTTGGACTACAAGGTAACAAACAGCGAGGTTTGAATCATGAACTTTTTTCGATTTTGTCAATGTCACGGTAAATAAGGACTAAAAAAGATGAAGACAAATTTATTAGTCTGGGACTATGTTGAGTAACTCAAAGCTCAAAAGATGCCGCATATTAGTACGGAACCCTATATTGCGCGTGGTCTGACGCATACTTGTTGCAGCGATAAGTTTAGTACTTATCATGTAAGGTGAAATGGCGAAACTATAAGGGTTGCTAGTTAACTACGGAACCCTGAAAAGGGCCAATGTCTAAAAGAAACATCTCAGTGTTTTTTTAATTAAATTCATTTTACTTAGTTATCCTAGTTTATGTCAGTTTGTTCGTGTAACTTGTCTGCGGTTGCGGATGACAACTGCTAGATAGAAACAAATTAGTTAAGTACAAGTGCGACCAAGCATTATGATACTTAATTTTGTATTCTTGTATCTTTAAACGAGCAGCTCTAGTTATTTGTATTTTGCGGATCTCGGAAACGGTTCTAACGATTTCGACAAAATTTACTGTACCTAAAACAATTGATCTAGCTATCCTGCCTCTAGGAAACGCACGGTTTATTGTACGATGAGCGAGCGAGTCGAGTAACTAGAAACGAGTCGAGCAGCGAGATTGTAGTTTTGTCTTAAGCGAGTTTCGCGTGCGACTGGCGATTAATCGCTACTCGACTCGCTCGTACGAAGCTGACATGCTGATATCTATACTCAGCGAGTTTTAGCGTCGCTGCGACAAAAGATGTAAGAGCGATACAGTGTGACAGCTCAACTATAAATATATGCTCTTTTACTCACACAGATCTTATATCTGTTCGTTTCTAGCGAGAAAATAGTCTATAGCCAATCGGCTCAGTTTAAAAATTTCGGTGTATACCTGTTGCCCGCTAATCTGTCCGCGTAGAATTAATTTGTTACTATCACGCGGGAACTATGCCATTTTTCGGGATAAAAACTTACTAACTAACTCGTACTATCATTCGACCCCATAGTTAACTATGTAGGTTAGGAGGTTTAGCCATTAGACTATTAGTCAGTTACATCACTAAGTTTATTATATAATAATATAACTTACAATTATTTTCTTCAAGAAAAGTAGTATCTAGCAAACACGCTTTTTACTTGTTTTAGAATTCTCCTTTACTAATAGGTCAATCAACTTTTTAATGTAGCTGGTTGCCATGGTAACGTCTCCTGGGTCACTTCTTAAAAGTATGATTTTTGGGGTACTAATCCACTAAAAGTTAGAAGTTGTGACAGTTTTAAGGCAATCCCTTCATGGCTCATCTCATAAGCATGCTAGTATAGTATACATTACAAATATTTTTCTAAGCAAGTGTATCACTGATGTCTCCTGGGTCACGGGACAGAAAAACAATACAAAAAAATATTGACCCTACTGCACTTCAACAATAATAGATAGTAAAATTACCACGGGACACTTGACACCAATAGACTTACCTAGTCCCTTTAAAGAAGTAACTCAGTCTCAGAGTGGTGAGTGATCAGGGGATGTGTGTCGCACAGACGTTGCAGTGGTGCACAATTAATGGCAGAAAAGCAAGATAAACGTAATAAAATTCAACATCTCTCTTGAAAGTATCAAAACCGTTCACGCCGTCAGCAAACTAATCCCATTGCGGTGTTGCCATTACTGCGGAAGTAAAAATATAATCTATTTTAAACATTTCGTGACTCCTTCCTTCATTGTTGGTGTAATGATACGGCGGTTAGCGCTAACCATGGTTTACGAGACGCGAAGCAATTACGGTTTACTTTGTCCTGGCTTTGGTTTCCTCTTAGCGACAATGATTTGACTTAAGAACTTCAGAAGCCTTATTATTTGATGCACTCGCAATCACAATCGTTTTCACCACTTTTTTCTGTCACACGGTAAATTACGAGGGTAGAAAGAGACGGTGAATGTGATCAGCGCGTTAGACAATATGAACTCTGTTTATATATCTGTCTCCATGCCGTGCTCGGTTTGAACCCTCGACTCAAAAATGCTGATTACCCACCGGCGAGGCGAGACGAGAATTGAAATTTGTATGGGCAAGTTTCAAGATTAGCAACGGAAATTGGACCAGAAGCCTTACCTAGCTGGCCAATATTTCACTCTTTTAAAGTAACCATTAAGAAAGAAGAGCAGTGGGTCGTAGAGAGAAATCGTGGCTACGCAATATCCGGGAATGGACGGGAGTTAAGAGCGCCGCGGAGCTTTTTAGACTGGCAAAAGAGCGAATGAGATATGCGGAGCTGACTGCCAACTGACTAGTTGGAGAGGCACTTGAAGAGAGAGAGAAGAAGCCATTACTTTACTGTAAATTTGGGAATACAGGCGTGATGTTTGTGTGTTGCGTGTTATTTTGAAGACGTTTGTCTCCACAGAATAAGCGTTTTGGAAAATTCACCTCTTTTTGACGAAATTCTCTCGCAGAACCCACAAGCATTTTAAAAAACATGATTACATCACACTTGTTCAAAAACGCCTTTCTTAGGTACGTTAGGTTCCTGACCCACTTTCCGCCCATTTCAAGAAATCATTACTTTGAAGACTTCTTACTCCAGAGCAGGCATTTCTTTTTGGAAAATTCGCATTTTCTTGACGAAATTCTCTCACAAAACCCATAAGCATTAAAAAAATGATAACAACAGTTACTTGCTCCAAAACAGAAACTGTCATAAAACTAAAATTCCTCACCGCGCTTAAGCTTCACCCGTCCTTCCTGTCCGGTGATATCATCAATTATAAGCTGACCCCTGCCTCTCCGGCATTCTTCCCGCTGTTCACAATAGCGTGTAATTTAGTAGGTCAGCGGAGGTCAGGTTATAGTGGTGGTGCCGGTGCTAATGCAATGGGATATTAATATGGTTAACGCTTTGGTTTTCCCGTGTGAAGAGTTTTGGTTTGTTGGTTGAATTCGGGTTTAATTCTAAGTGAGATCTTCTTTGCATTGATTACTTCAGTTCTTTAAGGATCCTTGTCATTTTAGATTTTCGCAGAATACTTATATAACGTTTTAAGCTTTCGTGATTTTCACTCATAGTCAAAATAGCACAAACGGGACTTATCTCGCTAAAACACACGAGTAATATTTACCTCGACGTTTCGACAAAATTACAGTAGCCGTGATCACGAGTAGACTGAAGTGTGGGGTGTCAAGTCTGCCTAGCACCGCGAGTCTTTCGAACTACCCGCACTTGGTCATTTTTATTTGTCACCCCATCACAGCAGAACATTTACCTTTATCGTAAAGTTCGTGGTAAATTTCAATGTATTTTCGCGTATTAATTTCGAAAAACTCAGAGGCTTGAACCCAGCATTCTCTGCTTCAGATGCCATAGGTCAAACCAGTAGTACACCATGTTTACTAAAACCTAAGAAACCATCTTAAAACATGTAGGAGAGATAAAAATGGCAAAAATTTTAGTAGAAAATATACTTACACGATGACATTTCTATTCGAGAAACAGAGAGAGAGAGAAAAACATTTATTTACACATATTCGATACCCATAAAAATACATTAGATAAAAAAATAAAAAATAAGACTACCCCACTGCTACTACTCCACTACTATTACTCTTATCATTAGATCTATGACACTGCGTAATACCACAACAAATTATCGACCAAATATATTAATCTCTCAAAGGGGCGGCTGCTCTCCTGTGATACTCCTCGCGTTGCAGGAGTCCATGCGGGCAGGCGGCGGTGATTGCTTCCCATCAGGTGACCTTCATGCTCATTTCCCCTCTTACATATATATACAAAATAGATATACCTATATCTACCTACTTAATATATACCTAGTAAGAGTACTCATTCGTTTCTTAATATCCGGAACCAAAGTTAACGAATAAG
Source organism: Choristoneura fumiferana (assembly GCF_025370935.1). Classification (NCBI taxonomy): domain Eukaryota; kingdom Metazoa; phylum Arthropoda; class Insecta; order Lepidoptera; family Tortricidae; genus Choristoneura; species Choristoneura fumiferana. The sequence continues at coordinate 18,913,761 of NC_133479.1, read as the reverse complement.
AAATAAGTTTTTATTCTAAAATCAATTTGCTACGGTTTTTTAAACGTCCTTTAATAATCCTCTAAAATATGAACCAAATAAACGCGTGGGCTGTCAATTAGCCACTCAACCATTCAACAAGTGCCCATATCCAATTTACCGACACTCAAAATCAAACCCTATGCCTCTTTTATTGTATATTAAATTTGAGTGTTCTCAAATTTAACATAGTATAATACAGTAACGCAGCATCATGTCAAAAAACTATGCGCTAAACGTCGGGATAAACGTATTTTGACATCATCCAATCAGAACGAAATTACCAAGAAAACCCTGTATTGTGATCGTCACGACTGAATATAGAATATTATTAATTCGCCGCAACTTACAGTCGAACGCTTTGATTCCTGACTAACAATAGAACATTACGTGTGTAGGACATTACATTACGTGTCATTATAAATAAATAAATAAATTATAAATTTCTGTGAAACACACTTGGCAACTATGGAAACGGACCTTAAGGCTAGAAAGGGATAGAAGAATCGACTTGTTTAAAGTATTATAATTAGAATGTTCAAGATTTGTTTTTTTTTCAAATAAATCTAACGCTACAAGGTGTGAGCGTTAATTATCAAATATGAACAAATAAAAAAAACCTTTATTCTATTAATCAGAACGTTTGTCCTCAGGGCCACCAAAGGAATTTAAATTTTTTTTTATTTTTATAACAAATAGTATTCATTTGTGATTTAATTAAATCTGTTTAAAATAGTTTTTGTATTAAAATTATTATTTTTGTTTC
>NC_133479.1:18911471-18912877 GCF_025370935.1 Choristoneura fumiferana | reverse complement strand
AGAAAGATACTGTATTGAATTTGCACACGATTTTTAAATTGGTACAGCTTTTAAAAATTCGAACGTCCATCCTTGATCCGGTTTCCCAAACCGCCACCCGGTTTTTTCGGTATTTATAACTTGTAAGCAAGATGAGTTGACATTGGTGTTGCCAGTCGAAAGGACTTTACCTCCACGCCAAGGCCGTTTTAAGGTCAAATCTACAATGAAAGTTGCGAAGGTAATTCGGGATCAGTCCTTTATACATTGAAGTAGCGCCTTTTTTCACTAGTGTAAAAGTTACAATCGAATCTATTGAAATGAACTGTTGTCTAAATTGGATATTTCTAGCTTGCTTACCCGGTTACATTCCTAGTATTCTTGTAACGTTGACAAAGTTATCGGTAAATGTATCGTCAAATTGATAATATTTATTATTGCGACGACCAGATGCCTTAGTGGTTAGAGAACCTGACTAGAAGCTTGAGGTCCCGGTTCGATTTCCGTGTCGGGGCAGATATTTGTATGAAAAATAAAGAGATGTTTGTTCTCGGTTTGGTGTTTAATATGTATTAAGTATGACGTATATCTATATAATTATTTATCCGTGCGTTAGTACCATAACACAAGCTTGCTAAGCTTACTTTGACTAGGTCAATTGGTGTGAATTGTCCCGTAATATTTATTATTATTTATTTATTTTTATTTATTTATTTATTCATCACATTTGCATGTAAATGGCGCCTTAACAAGCAGAAAACTTGGCTGTAAGTGCCGCCTAAGTAAAATTGGCGGACTTTTTTGTACATTTCAGTCCAAGGACGTAAATAGTTTTTTTTTTGTATCATCAATTTCTGATATTGATACAGTTCAAGTTCAAGAAGAGAGTAACTTACCTCAACTGAATTAAAAACACTTAATTAAACAAAACTTTTTTCTTTCAACTGAACTTATCATTTTTAAACTTTATGGATGCGGGAACGTAAAGTATCAAAAATTGTGTAAAAACCATTCTCTTAAGAACAGAAGGTTAATGGGGCTATCGCGTGTGAATTCGCCACTTAGAGGCGCTAGTGTAGCGGAGGTCTCCGAAATGTCAAATCTCATAGTTTTGGGTGTAGCTACGCGGTTTATTTATATTACAATAAATTTGGAATATTTTGCAATATCTGAAATTAATTATAGCAAATATGCGTTCCGGGCAATGATTGTCTGTGGTTTGAGACAGTTTGTCTTTCGGAAACCTTTTCCTCCCTTTTTCCGAACAAAACGGGGACTATGCAACACTGCATGCTCGATATTTTTATGGTACGATTTTAAGGTGTATTAAATATGATTTTAATCTAAACTGTTTTCCCCTGTAATAACAGACTTTGAAAGCCATACTAAAAACCTCACGCTACGTGCGCCATCTAGTGAGACAAAAA
>NC_133479.1:18855464-18909868 GCF_025370935.1 Choristoneura fumiferana | reverse complement strand
ATAGCCGTAGCACTGAGGGTTGGGGTGCAAGGTTATATGCGAGCGGCACCGTTGTGTGTGTGGGGTGATGGTGGAGGAGGATGGCCACCACGGCCTCAGTTGTCAGCGGTGTGCTGGCCGCTTCTCGCGGCATCACTGCATCAACGGCCTCATTTGCCGAGCGATGGTGCAAGCGAATGTGCCCTGTGTGTTGGAGCCTCCGGGGTTAGGTCTTAGTGACGGCAAGAGGCCGGATGGATTTACGTTGGTTCCTGGCAGCGGGGACGTTGCCTCTTGTGGGATGCGACGTTTGCGAGCGTGAGTACCTCGCGCCATCTCACTGTCTTGGGTTGCACGTCGAGGTCAGCTGGAGCCGCGGCTGGAGAATGCTGCGCGATCTAAGCACTCGAATACTCAGCTTTGGAGCCAACGTATGACTTCGTGCCTTTTGCGGTCGAGACGGCTGGTCCTTGGGGGGCTGAGGCGAAATCTTTGGTGTGGGAGCTGGGCCATAGGCTACGGGACAGGGGTTGCAACCCCCGCTCCGGGTCGTACCTGGTTCAGCAGTGGCGCTGCCATACAGCGGGGAAATGCGGCTGGCATTACGGGCACCTTTGAGCCGGGTACGACGCGGAGTGGTGGTTTTTAGGTTGTAGTTTAGGTTTTAGTTTGTAGTTTATATTATAGGTTTAAGTTGATTTTATTTTGTTGGTTATAAATTTTAGGTGACATTGTTGGTATAATTTAATTTTTAATAAATTATTTATAAAAAAAAAATATATGTCTATTCTTTATATATTTATTGTGCATCGTTCCGTGAGTCACAGACGGTTCTGGCGGAAATAATATATAATGCTGAGTCAGCGACCATTTCGCTTTTGCGGGACACACAAAATTGTGCATTAAGTATGTTACTACTTTCATGTGTTTTCATGTTTTTTTTTGCTTTATTTGTGTGTAATTGTGTAATTTTTATTGTATTTGTGTGTCTTCCGTATTAGTGAATAAATGATTCTTCTTTCTTTCTTTCTAATGAAAAACATATTCCTCGCAATACATCCTCGCACATTGTTGAAATGAAATTAAATTAAATGAACAAATAAATAAATTATTATTATTATTATGAAATTGAATTTATTTGCATTAGGCGCGGGATTATATTGATGTTAGTTATTAGTACTATAGAACACACACTTAGCTATTTTAAATGCATGTTGGTGGATACGCTGCTTAATAATTCTACTCAATAGTTTCTCTAGAAACCTATGGGCTGAAGAAATAGTCATAATGCAGCCGCGTTGACGTCGGATCATTACTGAACCTTAATTGAACAGTTATTTAGTTCCAGAGCAGCATTCCCGTTATGGAGTTTGCTTTCGACCTATATCTTTACGTTGCCATAATTAAATAAAATTGATCATGCATTTAGTTATTGCATGAGCAAGACGCTATAGTAAACAGGCAAAAGCACGCGAGATATACAAATACTTATGGACATAAAAATTAAGAATTGCTTTTTTTTATTTGCGGCGCCATATTTTTTATTTATTGATGATTAAAATAAAAAAAATAATTTCAAAAACTTTAGTAATCTGTAGTAGAAATTTACGACGCAATCTATTACCATTATTATAATGAATCAGTAAGAAGTTATTACTTTTATAAATCTGTAAATAAATATGAAACAATTTATTTTCAAATTGATAAAGGCAGTTTATTTAAACAAAAGTACTCGAAGCCGAAAAGGCCCGTAATGTTTAACAGTTTTGAATTTTGAATTTTAGGGAGCAATTTTATTCAAATTCAAATTCAAATCATTTATTCAGCAACTAGGCCGCAATGGGCACTTTTACGTGTCATTTTTTAAACTGCCAGCGCTTTCGGAAAAGACCATCATTGCCAAGAAGAATACCCGCAAAAAACTCGGCAGAAAATCAAGTTTCAAATCCATAAGCATAACACATTAGACATGAACGCGAGTCCCGCTGCGGTAATCGCGTTAGCCGGCGTCGGCTCGCGCATCACTCTAATAATGATCAATGATCGCGCGCGCCCAGAAAAATGCCAAATATTCCATACATCACCTATAGTTTGAATACTGACAGGCGGACGGTGCGAGCAATAGAGCTGGGATGGAGGTAGAAGCGGCCAATAAAATATTAAAAATGATTGTGATTTAGTGTCCTTAAAATATTTTTAAAAATGTAATCGTAGACATTGTGAATAACTTGGCACGGTGAAATCTAATAAATATGAGTAGTTGGAAGCACAACACAAAATTGTAATTTTAATACAGGTTGTACTTTTAAAAACTTTGATTCGTCTAGCATATGAAGGCAATCGAATTATTCGGAGGGCTTGGCACTTTACTACATCGGAGACTCCGCAAGGTTAGGCTCCTAAAGTTCGCTATAAAAAACATTTGCCCTGTTCTTTTCGGTAGTGTTCTAACTTTTTTTTTGCTATCCACTTTTCAGCAATTTCGATTCAAATAATTTATTGCATGGTTATTTAAAAAAAAAAAGTGTAACAGATATTTAGCCAGGTTGAGTATTTGTATGATAGAAACTGTACCTTCTAATCCTTCCCAACGCTACATTCAACCTAACCGCATAAGGTCAAAAACGAAAACTTACAAAAAACGATTGGCGATACTCGTACAACACGAGAGCACTTTTGATTACTATTTGTAACGTTTATATTAATCCATTTGAATGGCTGACGAGTGTGATTGACGTCGCGTGTAACGAGTCTATTTTGTTAGCGGGGCGAATGCGGCCGCCGTACTGGGAATACCTGTTTGATTAAAGATTCAACAGAGTGGACAGTATTCTGAACAGTCGCTGCTGAGGAAGCCTCTTCTTTTTCAACTACCATCCACCCAATGCTGAGTGTAGGTCTCCAACACACGCCATTCAAAATGGTTTCGTGCCCTTCGCATCCAGTTCTTTCCAGCCACTCTAACAAAGTCGTCTGTCCGACACATCAGTTGCCTAACCACATTTTTTTTAATCAAATGGTTAGCCTATAGTTCTAGTTTGACCTATGGATCCATAAGCAGAGGATCGCGAATACAAATTTGGGCTTGCACTTCTGTGTTTTCCAAAATTACGTGTGTAAGCACATTTGAAATTGACAAACAATAACCTGCGCACACATGCGAAGCATTCAGCAGTGAACTTGCTTATCCGCGGGAACTTTACAACTTTCCGGGATAAAAACTATCTCCATACTGTATGTATAAATCAGTTTAGAGGTTTAAGCGTGAACAGGTAACAGACAGGTAGAGTTTCTTTTGCATTTATAATATTAATAAGGATTGTCAAGACAGCGAACAAGCAAGGTGCATCGGCTGTCTAGAAGAGATCCCTTTTAAGCCCTAATACCACTTATCGTCTACCCTGCATTTTGTCTCCTCTTATGTGTAAAATGATTGTACTGAATTGTTGTGTTCAATAAATAATATTTATATTGCACTTATTATTGTGCAACGGCCCGCACAAACTCTACCCCTCCCCATCGTCATATCCTCCGTCTTCTTTACCGGTAACTAAAACACGAGTATGAAGTATGAAGTATCCCGTCTATAACTCATTATCTTTGGCGGTATTGACAATGTGCCGACACCGACAAAGCTTGACTCCGCGACCCCGCCGAGCTTTAATTGATGGGTCTCATTACAATCGTAAGCTTTTGGCACATTCTCACGCCAAAGAAGTGGAAGAACACGGATTCTGTACCATACATATTTGTTTTTTTATGTCATGTCACGTTCGCCCTAAATTAAAGGCCTACCTTTTATAGATCGCTTTAAAAGGACGAAAAATAAAGAATAAATCAATTTGCGAAAATTCGGCACAACGGGACAAATACACTATAGCAATAACACTATACTGATAATCCTTACTTCCTTAGGTACTAATTCCTAATGCGAAAGTATAGCTGTCTGTTATCTCTTCACATTTAAACCGCTGAACCAATTCAAATGAATTGGTAAGAAGATAGTTTAAACCCTGTAGAGGATATAGGGTAGTTTTTATCCTGGATAGTTGGCTCCCGTCGCTTGTATTTCCGGATAAATACAATCTTGGGATCTTCAAGACTAGAGAGAATAGGCTGTTACTGTTACTGGACCAGTGAGATACACCTTTGGCCTCATCTGCACTGACATCAGGTGATAGGGGATAGGGGTCAAACACGATCAGTTATATGTAAAAAAATAGTTCCCGCTGCATACGTTTAGGGTTGTACGGGTTGAAATGTATCCAGCTGATACGTAATATCTCAAAAATTCTTACAAATGACCAAAACTTTATAAAAACAAGAAGAAGGAAAAAAAATCAACTGAATGTAATAAAATATTCTCTTTAACGTCATGTCAACTCATGTCATTCATAATTTAAAAACAAATAACTAAAGAAGTTAGTTGCCCCTTCGTGTCATTGAGATGTCTGACGAGGATTTATATCTACTCTGCAATTTTAAACCTGATTTTAAACATTTTAAGGTTGAATCATTTACTGAAAAGAGTTTAAAAAGGGTTTTTGTTCTGGTCGCATTTTGACCTTTTTATCCGACTGTCCGAAAAAGGGTTATGTTTTTCGAGCGTATGTTAAATGTATAATGTAAGTAAATTAAAAAATCCCCTTAATTGACCGTGTGCACAAACATGCACAAAACTCAAAACTACCTTTTGGATTTTTCATATTTTTTAATTTTTTGGACTACAAGGTTTGAATCATGAACTTTTTTCGATTTTGTCAATGTCACGGTAAATAAGGACTAAAAAAGAAAAAGAAAAATTTATTAGTCTGGGACTTTGTTAAGTAACTCAAAGCTCAAAAGATGCCGCATATTACTACGGAACCCTACATTGCGCGTGGTCTGACGCATACTTAGCCAGCATTTGTAGTAGATTTTATACTCTTGTTGCAGCGATAAGTTTAGTACTTATCATGTAAGGTGAAATAGCGAAACTATAAGGGTTGCTAGTTAACTACGGAACCCTGAAAAGGGCCAATGTCTAAAAGAAACATCTCAGTGTTTTTTTAATTAAATTCATTTTACTTAGTTATCCTAGTTTATGTCAGTTTGTTCGTGTAACTTGTCTGCGGTTGCGGATGACAACTGCTAGATAGAAACAAATTAGTTAAGTACAGTGCGACCAAGCATTTTTGATACTTAATTTTGTATTATTGTATCTTTAAACGAGCAGCTCTAGTTATTTGTTTATTTTGCGGATCTCGGAAACGGTTCTAACGATTTCGACAAAATTTACTAAGTACCTAAAACAATTGATCTAGCTAGGTCCTGCCTCTAGGAAAACGCACGGTTTAAAATTTCGGTGTATACCTGTTGCCCGCTAATCTGTCCGCGTAGAATTAATTTGTTACTATCACGCGGGAACTATGCCATTTTTCGGGATAAAAACTTACTAACTAACTCGTACTATCATTCGACCCCATAGTTAACTATGTAGGTTAGGAGGTTTAGCCATTAGACTATTAGTCAGTTACATCACTAAGTTTATTATATAATAATATAACTTACAATTATAGTATCTAGCAAACACGCTTTTTACTTGTTTTAGAATTCTCCTTTACTAATAGGTCAATCAACTTTTTAATGTAGCTGGTTGCCATGGTAACGTCTCCTGGGTCACTTCTTAAAAGTATGATTTTTGGGGTACTAATCCACTAAAAGTTAGAAGTTGTGACAGTTTTAAGGCAATCCCTTCATGGCTCATCTCATAAGCATGCTAGTATAGTATACATTACAAATATTTTTCTAAGCAAGTGTATCACTGATGTCTCCTGGGTCACGGGACAGAAAAACAATACAAAAAAATATTGACCCTACTGCACTTCAACAATAATAGATAGTAAAATTACCACGGGACACTTGACACCAATAGACTTACCTAGTCCCTTTAAAGAAGTAACTCAGTCTCAGAGTGGTGAGTGATCAGGGGATGTGTGTCGCACAGACGTTGCAGTGGTGCACAATTAATGGCAGAAAAGCAAGATAAACGTAATAAAATTCAACATCTCTCTTGAAAGTATCAAAACCGTTCACGCCGTCAGCAAACTAATCCCATTGCGGTGTTGCCATTACTGCGGAAGTAAAAATATAATCTATTTTAAACATTTCGTGACTCCTTCCTTCATTGTTGGTGTAATGATACGGCGGTTAGCGCTAACCATGGTTTACGAGACGCGAAGCAATTACGGTTTACTTTGTCCTGGCTTTGGTTTCCTCTTAGCGACAATGATTTGACTTAAGAACTTCAGAAGCCTTATTATTTGATGCACTCGCAATCACAATCGTTTTCACCACTTTTTTCTGTCACACGGTAAATTACGAGGGTAGAAAGAGACGGTGAATGTGATCAGCGCGGTAGACAATATGAACTCTGTTTATATATCTGTCTCCATGCCGTGCTCGGTTTGAACCCTCGACTCAAAAATGCTGATTATCCACAGAAGCCTTACCTAGCTGGCCAATATTTCACTCTTTTAAAGTAACCATTAAGAAAGAAGAGCAGTGGGTCGTAGAGAGAAATCGTGGCTACGCAATATCCGGGAATGGACGGGAGTTAAGAGCGCCGCGGAGCTTTTTAGACTGGCAAAAGACCGAATGAGATATGCGGAGCTGACTGCCAACTGACTAGTTGGAGAGGCACTTGAAGAGAGAGAGAAGAAGCCATTACTTTACTGTAAATTTGGGAATACAGGCGTGATGTTTGTGTGTTGCGTGTTATTTTGAAGACGTTTGTCTCCACAGAATAAGCGTTTTGGAAAATTCACTTCTTTTTGACGAAATTCTCTCGCAGAACCCACAAGCATTTTAAAGAACATGATTACATCACACTTGTTCAAAAACGCCTTTCTTAGGTACGTCAGGTTCCTGACCCACTTTCCGCCCATTTCAAGAAATCATTACTTTGAAGACTTCTTACTCCAGAGCAGGCATTTCTTTTTTGGAAAATTCGCATTTTCTTGACGAAATTCTCTCACAAAACCCATAAGCATTAAAAAAATGATAACAACAGTTACTTGCTCCAAAACAGAAACTGTCATAAAACTAAAATTCCTCACCGCGCTTAAGCTTCACCCGTCCTTCCTGTCCGGTGATATCATCAATTATAAGCTGACCCCTGCCTCTCCGGCATTCTTCCCGCTGTTCACAATAGCGTGTAATTTAGTAGGTCAGCGGAGGTCAGGTTATAGTGTGGTGCCGGTGCTAATGCAATGGGATATTAATATGGTTAACGCTTTGGTTTTCCCGTGTGAAGAGTTTTGGTTTGTTGGTTGAATTCGGGTTTAATTCTAAGTGAGATCTTCTTTGCATTGATTACTTCAGTTCTTTAAGGATCCTTGTCATTTTAGATTTTCGCAGAATACTTATATAACGTTTTAAGCTTTCGTGATTTTCACTCATAGTCAAAATAGCACAAACGGGACTTATCTCGCTAAATCTATGACACTGCGTAATACCACAACAAAATTATCGACCAAATATATTAATCTCTCAAAGGGGCGGCTGCTCTCCTGTGATACTCCTCGCGTTGCAGGTGTCCATGCGGGCAGGCGGCGGTGATTGCTTCCCATCAGGTGACCTTCAAGCTCATTTCCCCCCTCTTACATATATATACAACATAGATATACCTATATCTACCTACTTAATATATACCTAATAAGAGTACTCATTCGTTTCTTAATATCCGGAACCAAAGTTAACGAATAAGAAATAAGTTTTTATTCTAAAATCAATTTGCTACGGTTTTTTAAACGTCCTTTAATAATCCTCTAAAATATGAACCAAATAAACGCGTGGGCTGTCAATTAGCCACTCAACCATTCAACAAGTGCCCATATCCAATTTACCGACACTCAAAATCAAACCCTGTGCCTCTTGTATTGTATATTAAATTTGAGTGTTCTCAAATTTAACATAGTATAATACAGTAACGCAGCATCATGTCAAAAAACTATGCGCTAAACGTCGGGATAAACGTATTTTGACATCATCCAATCAGAACGAAATTACCAAGAAAACCCTGTATTGTGATCGTCACGACTGAATATAGAATATTATTAATTCGCCGCAACTTACAGTCGAACGCTTTGATTCCTGACTAACAATAGGACATTACGTGTGTAGGACATTAAATTACGTGTCATTATAAATAAATAAATAAATTATAAATTTCTGTGAAACACACTTGGCAACTATGGAAACGGACCTTAAGGCTAGAAAGGGATAGAAGTATCGACTTGTTTAAAGTATTATAATTAGAATGTTCAAGATTTGATTTTTTTTTCAAATAAATCTAACGCTGCAAGGTGTGAGCGTTAATTATCAAATATGAACAAATAAAAAAAACCTTTATTCTATTAATCAGAACGTTTGTCCTCAGGGCCACCAAAGGAATTTAAATTATTTTTTATATTTATAACAAATAGTATTCATTTGTGATTTAATTAAATCTGTTTAAGATAGTTTTGTATTGAAATTATTATTTTTGTTTCACATTTTAATTAGTCTACAATTTTTTTACTGTTTTTTTATTTATGGGCAAATTCTGTAAGTTTTTAAATCTAGAGTCAATGGAACTAACAATAACCAAAAAAACAAAGTAGTTCAGAAAATCCAACTATATGTCTATAAATAAATCTAGTTTTATAGGGATGTAGTAAAAGACCATGTATGTAATGTATAGTTTTTAACATTTAACCTTAATTAAGGTAAATGATACTTACTTATAATTTCAGAATGAAATTTAATCAGTTTTGTCCTGTATATGAATAACTTTTGTTACCCAGTACGTTATTGTTTGTTCCAATTACAAAAACTTGAAAACAAAAAGAGACCGTGTAATAATGAGTTTTTTACGGGCCCGGACTGATTGGACCAAAAAATTGGATTTCTGCATTCTGCATGACTCGTGCCATCACAATGTTGAAGAAGGTTAGGTTTTTTGGTTATTTATAAAGTTTGGGTTTTGCAAAAAATAAAGGACGATGATGCTATTGTTTCATGGTTCTGTATTACATAGGTAGGTATATAACTTGTTAGACAAAAACTTCTGTGCCTATACTCATATGTAAATTATAAAGTAAAAATAAATTGTAATGGTGAAAAATATATTATAAAGCTATCTACATACCAAGTTTCATTTAAATCTGTCTAGCTGTTTTGAAGGTAAGTTTAAAGAAAAATTAACATGGAATTCTGTAAACTAACACGCCAAAATATAAATTGCATGAATCATTCAATTGGTTCTTTACATAAGACTAACCCTAAAACTGCAAGTCAATCAAGCAATCACGAGTTTAATGAAGGCGAGCGTGGTTTGTAATTTTATTTAGAGGGACGCCTGCGCAGCTACTGGTTGCCGGAGTATGTTATTATCTTTTTTTGGACCCAATTTTGTTTAGTTTTTGTGTTATCCGAATCGTTTTGCAGTATCAAAGAAATCTCAGGTTTTAAATTTCGGATTTATTTATAAACAAACAAATAATATATACAATAATTAACAGAAATAAATAAAAATAGAACTTAAACTAACTTACTCTAATCTTAAAAATCTATATTTATAAATATCACCCAATTCGCTGCTATTGGGCAGGGTGCCCATAAGGCTGGCTGCGTTTCCTCGTTGCATGGCAAAAATCTTGAAATTGATGTAATTTTTTAAAATTATACTATTTATTGGTAATGAAATCCACTATTGTACCATCTCGTTGACCTCACTCTTAATTTAAAGTGATAATTAATATTTAAGATAATAAATTATGCGCAGTGAAATAATAAAAAAAAAAACAAAAATCTAGAGTTACGAACCCAGATTTGAACTCAACATTCTCTGCTTGAGAGGCCACAGATTAAACCACTAAACCCCCATTGTTGTGTTCTAGTAGAGACATTTGTAGAGTAAGTAGTCCTAAGACTCTACTCTAGACTCCTTCTTTCATAAAATATTCTATTTAAAAATTCACACTTAAAATTTGACCTTTATTTTTTAAACATTGTTATAAATTGTATTGTCACTTCCTTTACGTTTTTGCTCAATATTGGGCTATTATAAAGCAATAATGTTTCTAGAACGCGATGCTCCCATCATTGTTTTATTAGATCATTAAATGAGCAAAAAATATAATCTATTTTTGCTACATTTTTATTAATTTGACCTACACGAAACATCATCTCCGGAGGCTTTTTATGAGTGTGTTGTTTAAAATCATTGGCACAAGTCTTACAAATTTATATAACTGGATCGTTGGAATAAAATATTGACTGCTTTTTACAAACTGCTATACATTTAAATACTTAATGATTGGCATTGTAACAACTACCAGGTGGTAGGACCTTGTGCAAGGTCCGCCCGGATTGATACCACCATCTTGCTCGCTAATCCTGCCGTGAAGCAACCGGTAAGACAACCGGTGAAATTACTGGCACGTGAGGTATCCCATCTTAGGCCTCTAGGTTGGCAATGCGTCTGCAATATCCCTGGTGTTGCAGATGTTTGTGGGCAGTGGTGATCTCTTACCATCAGGAGACCCACTTGGTCGTTTGCCATCCAGTCGAATAAAAAAAATTTAAAGAAACATATAGAAAATTTGACAACCTTGTCACTCTTCACCTTCAGAAATGTTTGTGCAAAATTTCAAACATGTATTATAACATCGACAAAACGTTAACTCTAAACATATTTTTGACCTCAACTGTACAGTACAGCACGAACAAAACAATAAGAGCTCCACTGTTGCAGATATTTATATAGGTGACCGTCCAAGGAAAAGTGAAATTTAAATTATACTAGCCCGTTACCCGCGACTCCGTCCGTGTCGAATTCGTTTATCGCTATCTCGCGGGAACTATTCCATTTCCCGGGATAAAAACTATCCTATGTCCTTTCCCGTAACTCAAACTATGTGTGTACCCAATTTCATCTAAATCGGTTCATCGGTTTAGATGCGATGGAGTAACAAACAGACTTACAAACTTTCGCATTTATAATATTAGTGGGATTCTAAACAAACCCCAATTAAATACCATAATAACACAAATATCACAATCGAAAAAAGGAAAAAGGTCATAAAACTGCCACCCATTACCATTAAGTAAAACATCAAAAAAAGAGTCCATTTAAACATCCCGTGTTCGAAAACGAATCCAAATTCCAAATTGGAAACCGGATCGCGTCCTGGCGTTTCCTCTACGTGCCGTTTCCGGCGCGCGCACGCGCACGAATCTGTAATAGCGCGCGTTTTTAACGCTTTTTTTCTATTTTTTTATTAGGGTTCAACTTGTTTGGGAGAGACGTTTCTACGCATGTAAACCCTTTATTGTTCAAAAGTAAAGAAATAAGCACAAATGATAACCGTTGATATTACAGTCGAACCATTTAATTCCTGACCTACCGTAGAGCGTTATAACTATGACTTTTTTTACGAAAAGGTTCCACAATGGGTTACGATTCAGCTGGTTTGATTTGCTGGCTTGTGCTATGTTTGGCGGACATTTCCAAGCATATTGGAGAAAAAATAATTTACCTATCATTCAGATAATTGGGACAATCAACTCTTTTACCGACACTAATCTGTCCGCGACATTTTTCAAACAATTGCAGATTTTTGTGAGTAAACATGTTTTTTCTATAATTTAATAGATGGTGTACATGAATACATGCCATCCCACGTAAGTTCAACCTATTAAACCGTGAAATATCTTGTTGGAAGTTCGATTTTTTTTGGTAACGCCAGAGACAATTTTGGTAACGCAGGAGACGCCCAAAGTGTCGGTAAAATAGTTGATTTGCCCAATTAAGTATTAAAATCTAGTTCATTTATTGCAGTGGGGATAAAAAAATAGGGGCACGATTGACAAAAGTATACCCGTAGTGTTTGTTGTGAATGATGTGATGTGAATATTTTGAACAGTAACAACGTTTTCCTTCCTTAGCTGCATTTTGTCTCATTATCTAGATTATATCTTTCGATATGTCGATAATTTAAATACAATTATTCATAACGGATCAGTTATCGTTTTAGTCACTCAAAAAATTATACAGAACCTTTCAAGCATCACTCCACAATACATTAAACCTTTTTTCTCAAACAATATGTATCCTGTGTTTTGATTGATGAAGTGGAGATAGCTTGGCGTCGGCGCCAATTTACACCAAAACGTCGCAAGCGCATACCAAATTAGTACGCACTTACGTCCTATTGCTTTAACCTAGGACATTACGCAGTCCGAACTCATAGTGTGGATAAATTGGTTAGTTGTATTCTTGACGTGTGACGCCATTTTGTTTGCGATTGGTCTGAGTTTTTTTTGTTAAGACACAAGGATTATAAATTTTAATGCGACTGAAGGGATCCGTCCACTGTCCCTCAGCTTTAATATCAACAGTTTGAAATGATTAAACGCTTCTTTTTTTAAATAATAGAATATTTTTCCAATGTCGTTTTATATGGAATTCGCAATTTTAAGTTACAATTTTATTTAAACATTTTTTTTTAATTCATAGATTACATTCAACATTTGTAAGTCAAGTTTAACCCACTTCCAGCTGTTGGATTGAAGTGAAATTGAATAAATATGTAGGTGGGATGAACATGCAGTAATTATTAGCAAAAAAACTCGTACTTTTGTTACATATTTTTTAGCAAAACATTTAAAAAATCTGTTATTTTTAAAATTGGTGGTCGTTCTAAATACAACTGTGACTCATCAACTTGTATAATTCTGGCACGTCCAATAGTGAACAAACTATATATAAATGGCAACAGGCTTGCGCACTGGATCACGTCGTGATTGGTCGCTGACGGGTGACGCGAGCGTTGCGTATGAGCTACGTTAGGGGGAATGCATACTGCTTCAAATAAAAAAAAAACAAATTCAAAATGGGTATTGCGGTTTTGGGTAATAAAGTTGATAGACAGCAATACATAGGTAAAGAAGCTTCATATCCTGCCTATAACACAATAACACAATACAACTTCATTTGAATGTAGGATAAAATATGTCAAATTCAGTAAAAACACATTGAAAAATTAAATAATCAATAATTTAAAATATCAAGTAAATTCAAGAAAATTACAAATCAAATGTCAATAAAATAATAAAATTACTTAACTTTAACAGTATCATACATAAAAAAATCAGATAAACTATAAAAACAATTGGCAACTAGCTAATTGAACAAATTCTTCTTAAAAGTTAAAATTATTAAGTTTCATGTCGAGTGGTAAATATTTTTTTTGAGGTATTCCATCTTAGGCCTCTAGGTTGGCAACGCATCTGCAACATCTGTTGCAGATGTTTATGGGCGGTGGTGGTCTCTTACCATCAGGAGACCCACTTGCTCGTTTGCCATCCAGTCGAATAAAAAAAAAATTGCCCATGGGCTTTAAGATATCGTGACCATATTTAGTTTTTAATCTTTCTCTGTTGTCTACTGTACTAGCAAACAGTGTAGGGTTACTTCCTGCGAATGTGTTGCGAATATGAAAAATCAGAAAATAATACAATTATTAGATAATAGAGGTCCGTCTTAACATACTATAAAACAAAAGCGCTTCCGTCTGAATACTGAATATATTTACAGTCAAGTACAAAATTATTATCTATTCGAACTACTTAAAAATATGTTACTACTTATTGCGTTGGAATAAGAGTCTGTGGAACTTATTTTTGAAACTTTAAATAATTTCATATTTTTACATTTGACTGTACATGTCACATGTCCGCTTAGATCTTTTAAAGTACGCTATCTTATTTAATGCGGTTTTAATCAATAGATGGAGTGATTCTAAAGGAAAGTATATAAATATAAAAATAACGGCACGTTATGGCTCCGCGTGGGTATAGTTTGTGGGAAAAGGAGAAGAAAGAGGTGGTTACTAACCTTTGATTATAGATTTTTTTTCCAAAGTCGCACATGTGCGATGACAGGGCGGGTCGCTAGAACTAGATAATTTAATGAAGCGCAGAGTCCTAACATCGCCTAGAACATCGTAGTAACTTGGCTTGTTTGTCTGTTTTTAACCCCCGACGCAAAAAGAGGGGTGTTATAAGTTTGACCGCTATGTGTATCTGTGTATTTGTGTGTCTTGTGGCATAGTAGCTCTTAAACGCGTGGACCAATTTGAATGGAGTTTTTTATTTGAAAGCAGGTTTTCTAGCAATGGTTCTTAGACGTGTTTTATTAAAATCAGTTTAGCCGTTTTTCAGATGTTGAACTTTGAAGTGACAGTGACGAATACATTTTGGAGAGTGTATTGAAGAATTATATGAACTTATTACATCAGTCGTATCGTGGTAAAAAATAGATGTTTTACTTATGGCCTTTCAAGGAGAGGTGACATTTGAAAGATCAATCAGTTCCGAAAAACTCAGAGGTGCGATGCGAACCCGGGCTCGAACCCTTGACCCTCTGCTTGAGTTCAAACCACTAGGCTGCCAAGGTGACTGATGATGACGATGACCAATTAATTCTCCTATTTTAAACCAAACTAACGACTCTTCAATTTAATTCCAATGCTACAAGATAATCTACGAACATTCCCTATTACGCGTACTAATTCTAATGCCTGTTTGATACGCTGCGCACGCGCCGGTCGCCCGCGCACGTTACTGGACAATATATGATCTATATACGCGCCGTACACGAGTCTTGGTTGCCTATTGAATAATAACGTTTATGGCAAAGAGTATTTAAAATAGACGGCAAATTAGGCTATGGATATCGAGCCCGATGCTAACTTAAGATTGTGTCTATATATGTTTGGCTAATAACAACAAAAAGTTGGAAAACCCCCGACTTTGTCACTTCAAAGTTCAATATGATGAAACATGTCTAAGAACCATCGCTAGAAATCCTGCTTTCAAATTAAAAAACCGCATCTAAATCGGTCTACGCGTTTAAGAGCTACGGTGCTACAGACAGACACACAAAGCGGGTAAACTTATAACACCTCTCTTGTTTCGTCGGGGGTTAAAAAAATAGTACCTACATTACTACAGAGGCCGAGAAATAAGGGGTTGCTGGCCGAATACATATAGACATAAATAGATAAACGAAGTAAAGTTAGATAGAGACTTGTAATAAAAATGTCAGTCTATGACTTATTATGACATAAAAAAACAGGTATATAAAGCGCCTTTAATGTGCGACTTGTATGTGAGCTTACGGGTGGTGCAATTTAAAGCAATACAATTGGAAAAAAACAGTAAGAATCCCAATGGAAAATTTATTTATTTCATCTGCATAGTTGACGCGTTCCAGCTAGGTGGAGGTGACGATCTGCGAAAGGCTGCTGATAGGAGCTGGAGCCGTTGCGGGAGGCCTATGTCCAGCAGTGGACATAGAACTCCTAGGCCTAGCGATGAAGACATGGTTGACGCCAGCAAAGCCACGGGAAAAGGCTAGTTTGTAATAGAAATCAAAAAATAACAATGACCTTTGACCTTCTACACCATTTTACTAATTACACAAATTCACTGATCAACGCAAACTATATCTCAACTGTCACCGACATTTTAAGGATTTTTAAACTAAATAGCAGAGCCAATACCGGGTTCATTCATCTGTCGCTGATGTCATGCGTCTACGCATTTACAACCTTTGACTCATGACAACCGTTATATACTTCATTCCAGACGGCAGTAACATAAGTAGCGTTAGCTTCCAGTCGCGTGGCGTAAACATTTTCATTTGACAGCCGCAATAATAAAAAATTCAAACACTACGAATACAAACAGTGTTGACATGATATAATTCATAGAGAGTAATATATTATTAATAATCATAATTATTATGACTGACATTCTATACTAGAACAGGGTTTAATGCACCGACCATCTGTTTAACCACTTTCTATTAATTCATGTAAATAAACTGGATAGGTATCTATTAAGATTAAGAAATTTATACCCAGTTTTTCATAATTCATGTATATGAATATGAATTATGAAAAACTGGGTATAAATTTCTTTTTCGGCTGATTTTCAGCTTTATAGATAATCACGATAGGTCCTACACTATGTTTGCTAAGTGTCTCCACTCAAGAACACGTTTACTCCAGCAATGCAGAATGCTAGTGACAAAGTGTAGTGTTATCAGAAATGAACTATACATATTTTTGTGTGCCCCAACACTGTTAAGCGCATAACATTGTTGAACATCATTTAGTTGATAAAAATGTCTGAGATTAATCGATTTCGTTGAGCTAACTAGTTTGGTATCAGTGCCTCGTTATCTACAATGTAAGCACGTAATATTTTTCAATTGCCGTATCTGTGGTATTTATTTACTAAAAATCAATGTTATGGGTCCGAATGTAATGTTTGTCAGAATGTTCGTTTGTCATAACTCTTTTTTCTCTGAATCCAATAATTGTTCAGAATTATTATAAAACGAACCTAACCTTATCTATAGTAGGTATTCTATAGCATGACCATTTAAAAAATTCAGAAAATTTTAAGGTTTCACTGGGAAAAAAATTATGGCAAACGATGATTCGGACAAAAATTACGGTATGACTTGCGAAGAGTATGCGAACTTTGGCGCTCCCCAATATTATAAAATTAAGGTAGCTCCATGGGTTGACGTCTGGCCTCTCAAGCAGAGCACCGTAGGTACAAATCAAGGCTGCTTGTGCGTATTGTTTTTTGAGCGAGAAGAGAGGAAAAGGGAAGAGAGAAAAAAAAGATCTTTGAGGGAGAGATAATTACATTTGAAATATATCATGACCTTCACGGTGAAGGTGTACATTCCAGGGTAACTGCACACACTTGAAGAGCAACTCAATGGTATGTATGAATTTCTCAATCCGCACTAAGACTACGTGAGAACTACAGCGTCAGCCTTTCTAGTTCTGAGAGGAGGCCTTGCTCAGCAGTGGGACGAATATAGGCTGGGATGATGACAATGATGATTTTGTCTGCACTAAACTACTAACAGCGGGTACTGCCTTTTTGCAACGTAACGTTAGGTTAGTTTTATAAAAATCCTGAAATATTTTACAGTTTCATAAATATTAAACAGTTGGGAAATGAAAAGTTGCGAAATGAAAAAGGTTGCCAAACGTTATTCGCCGAAACATTAGTAGGTTTACTAACAAACCTCCTAAGGCGCCTAAGCCCTCTCATTCTGGGAGGAGTTCTGTGGCCGCTCGAAAGCGCATTCAACATCTCTTTCGTAGAAAGAAGTGGTGAAAACGATTATGATTCCTCTGAGCCCAGCAGTGGGAACAGGCTATGATTAAACTTACTGTGAAACGTTTCTAGAACGTATATGTTAGTAGGTAGGTATTCATCATCATCATGTCAGCCGAAAGACGTCCACTGCTGGACATAGGCCTCTCCCAAGGCTCTCCACTCAGACCGGTCTTGTGCTTTCCGCATCCACCGCCATCCCGCGATCTTAACCAGGTCGTCGCTCCATCTTGTCGGAGGCCTACCGACAACTCGTCTCCCGGTCCGCGGACGCCATTCCAGAACCTTCTGACCCCATCGTAGGTACGAGTAGGTATTATTGAATAAGAATAAGAATATTTATTTGTTCTCTTAAGTTGAGAGTCTTCTTTTATTAATCTTTGCCAATAAATTCTAAACTTATTCAAATGTCGCTTGCAAGTGATAGCATCTTTATGTACGGGATTTCCGGCCGTGCCTGTCTGGAGTACAGGTGGAATTTAGATTCTTTTTTTGCTTCATTTATTACTTAATACGAATAGTTATTAGTTAAGGGAATTATTTGTCACAGACGAGTTACAATAATATATTAAAATTGAACACCATGTCTTGCCGGGTTAAGCTGCGTTTCTACCAATAATGTGCGAGGGTGTGTTGTAGGACTTGTAGGAATGTGTTTTTCATTAACCAATAGAAACGCTTCATTTAGCTCGCCTTGTACAGCACATCTCTGGTGGAAACAGCTGAGCGGAGCGAGGCGAGGTAAATGAAGCGTTTCTATTGGATAACGAAAAACTCATTCCTTGCACATTATTGGTGAAAACGTAGCTTTATGAGAGGTGTCGAGGTACTAAGTTGACGTCGCTGTTCACTATTTTGGAGTTGAGTCTGGTTTTCAAATAGAATTTCATAAATAAATGTCGAAAAAACTTTGAGGTACGAGTCCGGATTTGAACCTACGATCGTCTGATCGAGAAGCCAAAGTTCACACACTAAGCTACCGCGGCTTACTTACTTTCGCTACTTTACTGTGTGTAATTTTTACTGACACCAATAAAACTTGTAGTTAAATATATTTTGTAAAAAAAAACATTTCGCAACGCACATCTAAGTGACCCAATATTATAGGGGAGACCAAGGCGTCCAGACTCCGTTGGCTCGGGCACGTACTTGGGACGACCTCAGGTATCGCGGAGGGACGAGGTCCTCAAAGACTTTTTCGACCTCGGGGTCGAAGGCTGGCAAGAGTTGGCTCAAGATCGCAAAGTGTGGCGTATTCTGGTGTTGTAGGCCAAGACTCACTATGGGTCACTGCGCTGATAGTAAGTACGAGTAAGTAAGTAGTAGTATCTAAGTATATAGGTAATATTTACCTTGAAGCAAATGTTAATAGATATTGGCTTTGTGCACGACATCAGCGCCACCTAGCGTCCGCTACTTTGTTAGCTCTGAGGCTCTGACGTTTTAAAATTTCATCGCGACATTGTGACAAAAATCAAACCTATCACGTATTAATACAAAATTACTGTGATACCGTGTTTTGGGTGGACGAAAAATTCATTTTTGGTAATTTAAATTAAATGAGGTAAGTAAAATTTATTCAAAAAGTGTGTTTAAAATTTCAACCACAAACGTATCTACTGGACATGTCCGGGATGTAAAGGAATTAAGAACAAAACATCCAATGTTCAATAATTCAAGCTCGCATCATAACAAAAACATTTATTACTAAAATTAGATCTAAACAAATTGCTTTGTTAATGACAGATTCCTATGAGTATGACAGATGACCGAGCCTAGATCATTTCTACTTATGGCCACTATGAGCGCTGCGATAGATTTCATTACCCTCACCTAGTACTTCGTACCCAGCGAATAGCGCCAACTAGCATGTTATCGAAACCCTCATTGTTGTAAAACTAAAGGAAAATCCTGTATCGTCTGAAAAAAAAAAGAATTAAAAACTTTAGAACACATCAATCATTACTTGAATTCGATCAATCATTGCATTGGACTTTTTTGACTAAATTAACGTGTCATATTTAATTAATGAGTTTGTTATGAACGCAAAACGTTTTTGTGTCTAATTCAACCTAATCAACCAGTTTTCCTAAACACGAAAGGTTTTAATTGTGTTATTCTATTTATAAACTATTTACATAAGAGTTGGTTTACACTGGCGTCCGAAAAATACAAAACGATTTTTAATTCATTATTAACTAGCGAACCCGGCAGACGTTGTCCTGCCCGAACAAACACTACAATAAAATTATGATAACATACCTACCAAAACCAGCGCCTTTTTCTTTAGTTTACACAAAATAAATTTCTGAACGCACGCAAAAATATTTGACAACCAATTTATATATAATATGTCAATGCTTTGTCATTACTGACAATAATGAAAATCGGTCCAGCCGTTCTCGAGTTATGTTATAAGTGTTCGAACAAACCCGACTTTGTTTTATACATTAAGATTTATCAATTTTGTTCCCTAACACATACTTAAATGGGAACGTGTTAAAATGAATAAAATTTAAAAAGAATACTGGACGAAATACATAATGGTCATTTAATATACCTAACATGATTTTCGGTGAAACTAATAATTATTTATACAACCATTAATGATCATGTAC
Source organism: Choristoneura fumiferana (assembly GCF_025370935.1). Taxonomy (NCBI): domain Eukaryota; kingdom Metazoa; phylum Arthropoda; class Insecta; order Lepidoptera; family Tortricidae; genus Choristoneura; species Choristoneura fumiferana. Next base: position 18,890,039 of record NC_133479.1, on the reverse strand, counting down.
AATTAACAAATTCAAAAAAAAAAACACTATCACATGACTATTATGTATTTTGTCCATTATTTGTTTTAAACTTTTTATATTTAAATACTTACCCACATGAATACCAAGCAACATAGCCAAGCAAATTAGCTCGTTGAAATGGCAATGGGCGGATCGGAAAGTGCAGCGTAGGACGTCCACCAACGAGATAGATGGATGCAAGCCGCTTCCAACCGAAACAACAGAAGGTCCATCAGTGGACATCCTACTGTTGATGACGATAATGATGATGATGATGATGAAGTCGTTACTAAGGCGGGTTTTAGTGTCACGCGTACCGTCAGTACGGATCGCTCCGCACAGGCTGATCTATATGAGCTTCCTATCCGCGCGGACGGTCGTCCGTACGGACCCCTCCGTATTACTCTAAAACGCTCCCAGGAAGCTCATATAGATCAGCCTGTGCGGAGCGATCCGTACTGACGGTACGCGTGACACTAAAACCCGCCTAACTTTATGATTTAAATTCGGGTTTTGTTCCGCGTACCTTGATTTTAGAGAACTCGATATTTCGGTACAGTTGCATGCATTTGTAGTGGCCGCGATGGTCTAAACCATTGTGAAGTCATTACTGGCAACACACACTGATCAAAGACACCTCATTATCAAGTTACTAAACGTTTTCAAACCAATTCATAATCAGTTCAAACTTTCCTAGAAGCACGGAGATCGCTCTGTTTAGTATGTGCGCAAGCGCAGCGTGCGGTCGATTTACAAGTATAGTGTGTTTCCTGCGCATTTGATTTGGATCGACGCGATCTATTCTCCGAAACGTGCGCCCGCGTCTTAGTTAAAACAATGAGTGGGCATAGATTAAGGTTTTTTGAGTGAATGCAGAGGGTAAAGTTGTTTGAATTGGATATAATACTCGTAGGTTTTTAAAAAATGTATGTCATTAGTGAATCAATATTGTGATATTATTATTAGGGTAGCTTCCAAAGTATTTTTTTTTACAACGACGTTTCCAAATATCTATAATAATATAACTTGAATTTATTTTGGCACCGGTTACGGTACATTTTAAACTTAAATTACCAAAAAATATATAAAATTGAATAATGGAAGTATTAGTTTTTTTTCATTGACCCTTTTTGTAAATTTTGCGTATCAGATAAACTCAGCAACACGTGTGTGACTATGGGGTCATAAGAATCAAATGAATAGAAAGAATTGCTGACTATGAGGCAAAACATTGGCCTGTTTTCCAGCAGCGTTGTAAAAAAAACTCCATAGACTATCATGTTCATGTTTTCTGTATCGCTAACTATTTCTGCTGTACAATAAATAGTCATTGTATTGTATTGTATTGTACTCGTGTGTTCTGAGATTTTAGCTTTGTGAGGCTGTCTACTATTAGGCACAAACCTTCCACATCCTTACGACTAATTAATCTATAATTGTATTATGGATCATCTGTACGACGCGCGTGGGCGCCATTGGGGCGTGACCGCGCATGCGTATCGATCCTAATCAATTTGTACCAAGGAATTAGTATTCATTGACGCTGCGAGAAAAATGACGTAAGCGCCTTAAGTTGATATGGTGGTTACGACGTTTCGGTTGCGGTTGGAGTTAGCGTAATATATGTATGTGGGGTGACATTTGCGTATCGTCTCTAGCGCATAGAGATATATATATTCAAGTGTTTTAAATAAGCCTTTAGAAAGGCAAGTTGTTACTTAATTTAGCACTAAGCAATATTTTGTGCACTCCGGGTAATAAAGTACGAGCGAAAACACTATGAATTTAGGGATCCTTTTGACTGCCATAATTTTATAAGTCATAATGTAATGTTTTCATAATTATTATTAGTCATAATTTTTTTCCCCGCTGAAACCGTAAATTTTTCATAAATTTTTAAATAGTCATCCTGTAAAACTCTATAGGTTAGGTTAGGTTTGTTTAATAACAATTCTGGAAAATAAATGGTTTCAGAGAAAAAAAGAGTTAGGTATGTCAAACAATACATTATGGCAAACATACATAATAACTAATAATTATCGACCAGTCGATATCTATACCCGCGAATTTTAGTCAAATTTAGTAAGTAAGTTAATGTCCTACTGTTATTTTAAATGTATTTTTTTTATACAAGTCATCATCATCATCATCCCAGCCTATATACGTCCCACTGCTGGGCACAGGCCTCCTCTCAGAACAAGAGGGCTTGGGCCATAGTTCCCACGCGGGCCCAGTGCGGATTGGGAACTTCACACGCACCATTGAATTGCTTCGCAGGTTTGTGCATTTTTCCTCACGATGTTTTCCTTCACCGCATAGCTCGTGGTAAATTTCAAATGCTCATACTACATGCTCATGCTTATGCTTTTATACTAGTGCTCAGTTGCAAATGATTCTTATATTAATGAAGAGCTCTCAACGTCTCAGCCGAGCAGACAAGTAACATATATGAGAACGAACGCAAACCCAGCCTCTAACACATTTATTAAGCGCAAAAGCAACAAATCCATCCAAACATTTTCTCTATTCGCTAAGGTAATTCATCACTATGATATGTTTTCAAACAGCCTGTATAACACTAACCTAGCAACATTCAAAAGTGCTCTCTATTTCTATTTACAAAGGATTCAAATTTGAACATGTCGAATTCAAAATTAGTCGTACTTTGAAATGCTTAATTTTGAGCTTTCAGTAGTCATTTTAAAGTAGAATTTTGATGGAAGGGTTTAGCTCAAATGAGTGACGTTAGAAAATCAAGCGGTGCAAGTAAAAATATCGGCCGCAACGTTACTTGTGCGCATCTTACTCTACTCATTAGCACGCAGCTATCGATCTTGTGTTCTGGTGATGGGAAATGTCTGGACTCTATAGATAAATTTCTTTGTAGATGCGAGAAGGATTTTTTAAAGTATCTACTGGTTCAGCTTAACTGTAACCTAGTCTTAACGCGATTTGATCGCGTGCGTCGTTATTTAGTTATGCCTAATACTATGGGATTTTACCAAATTATCAAAAAAAAAACACCAATTTTTTTTAGCCCATTTATTCTGAGAGGAGGCCTGTATTATAAACTGAGATGATGACCTAATTTTACAAAATTAAAAATGAGAAAGAGACAGATGTACATCTTTATTTTCATGATAAATTAGAGCATAAGACAAATTCAGTAGTAGTCAAATATCAACCGTACGAAATTACTTTTATCCAGCGGGAACTATGAAATTTTTCCAGGACAAAGACTACCCTTTGTCCTTCCCCGAGAATTAAACTATCTGCACACCGAATTTCATCTAAATCGGTTTTGCAGTTTATACGTAAAGAAGTAACAAACAAACAAACAGAGTTATAAACTGTCTCATTTATAATATTAGTGGGATTCTACGTGATTTTTAACCTGCAACCAGCGGGGCTACTAAATTCGAATCGAAGTTTGTATCGTACCATCCCTCTCACTCCCGTATTAAATAATATACCGGGTGTGGCCTGTGATATGAGCAAATAATTAAAACATAGATCAAACTCGTCAAAATGACTAACATTAGTTCAACGACTTTTAAAAATAATTAGTTTTTTAATTTTAATTACACTTTAAATTTTATTCGAAGAAGCAATGTAAAGCAAAATGCTTAATCCTTGTAGCGTGACAGGCGACGTCAGTTGTGTTCTAGGACGGCGTACATTGATTGCAATATTTAATTTGTGTGAAAAAAGAAAAATTCAAAGACTCCATTATTTTTAAATGAGCTGAACTAATGTTGTTCAGTTTGACGAGTAAGATCTATGTTTTAGTTCATCATTCAAGCTCGTACTGCTACAGGCCTATAACACTACGTTTCAGTTATTTGCTCGTATTACAGGCTACACCCGGTATGTAAGCGTCAGTGGGACGACAAGATAAGAAGTTTGAATTTTGCACTTCATAGTATAGGGCCAGTTTACTATCGTATCTATATCAAAAATGCATCTATTTAATATTCGTAAGCATTATTCACGTGCTAGTTTGGAGTCAGTCGCCGCGCCCTGGATCATATCTCACGCAATAGTGAAACGGTCTCGTCAATTATTATGTTTCGACTTCCGACGTTATTTATTTACCATACAATGTCCTTAGGAGTGATTGCAGTACCCTTAGTGTAAGTTTTCTGTTACAAAATACGTCTCGATCGCGTTCGCATTAAAATCTCAATTTGTATGGAGACATGAACAGCGCCTCTAGCGGAACGTTTGCGATGTTCGTGTTTCCATGCAAATTGAGATTTTAACGCGAACGCGATCGAGACGTAGTTTGTAACGGAAAAGTTACTAAGGGCACTGGTATATAGTAGCAACAATGCAGCCTTATCCGGCTGTAGAGTTAAATTTTACGCTGTGGAACGGCGCGGGCTGAAAATCAGTGCTGGAAGTTTTTTTTTCTTTTGCTCGCAGCTTACGCTGAGCCTGAGCCCATTGCCACCTGCTTATGTGTAATTGTTTTTTATTATTTGTGTAGTCCTGTCTTATGTCTGTGGTGTATCTTTTGATGTATGTAGATACTAGGTTTATGACTAACAGAGATGCAATTGTCATCACAGACAACGATGTTTTTATTATTCAAGTAATCTCATCTCCGCTTCTATATATCTGCAGGGCACAGGCCTCCTCTCAAAATGAGAGGGCTTGGGTCGCTTTTCTAGTGCGAATTGGTGACTAACTTAATACACCATTAAATTTCTTTTATCGTTATTATTCTATTCGTGTTATATTACGAATGTTATTTCGCACATAAGTTCCGGAAAACTCGAGCCCGCGCCCAAACCCACGATAGTCGGCTTGAGAGGCAATAGGTCGAACCACTAGGCCATCACGGTTTTTTTTTTAAATCATAGTACACAAATCGTAAAATTATCAGACCAATTCCTGCTTCGAGCTCTGACTTCTGACCGGTTGCTGACAATGAAAGAAAGAAAGAGAGATTTATTTTGGTTCCACAAGCACCACCTACTTACAGTAATTAAGACTAAAACTAGCACTTAAACTAAGTTACTTGGTGACAAGACAGGACACCAAAAAGGGCTTCCACTCAGCATGTGTTGCCACACGTTATGTACAGTCATCATCATCATCATGTCAGCCGAAAGACGTCCACTGCTGGACATAGGCCTCCCCCAAGGCTCTCCACTCAGACCGGTCTTGTGCTTTCCGCATCCACCGTGATCCCGCGATCTTACCCAGGTCGTCGCTCCATCTTGTTGGAGGCCTACCGACAGCTCGTCTCCCGGTCCGCGGACGCAATTCGAGAATCTTCTGACCCCATCGGCCATCAGTCCTGCAAGCAATACGTTATGTGCATTAACGCTGGTTTTCTGTGGAGCTGAAATGTTAAATATGTATGCAAGAGCCAGTTCCTTTCCGCCAGTCAGATGAATGACAGTGTTCCTAAAAGAACTTCTGTTTCCCTTGAAACCTTTAAATAAAAAAAAACCGGCCAAGAGCGTGTTGAACACGCCCAAGATAGGGTTCCGTAACCGTTACCAAAAAATCAAGTAATATTTTTCTAAGGATTTCGTATTGTGTACGGAATCTTCCAAGTTTAGGTATATTTTATACCTTAGGCTGCTATTTACGCTTAAACTACTAATAATTCTTAAACAACCTTAGCCGTTATAATTTTTCTTGTAAATTTGATATACTGATTTTTTAATTTTTTTTCAAAATTTTCGTTGCTCGATTTTAATGAAAATTTGCACTTTATAGTTGAATATTTCGCATATCGAAAAATTGTCCTGGTGACCCTCCAATGGTTTTAAAAGACCTATCCAACGATACCCCTCACTATAGGGTTAGTCAAGAAAAAAAATCACCCCCACTACGTCTATGGGAGATACACCAAAAAAAAACCATTTTTATTTTATCACTTTGTCGGCGTGACTGATATGTAAATCACAGATTTCTAGTACAGACAGACAGGCGGACAGACATGGCGAAACTATAAGGGTTCGTAGTTAACTACGGAACACTAAAAACAAAATTTCGAGGTAAGGGACCCTAAAACTCTTGCATTATAGAAACACTAACACCTTCCACAGATTGCATCCTGAAGGTCATTTCCTGTCCGGAGCATCGAGTCGTGATATTCGTGACCCGACCTCACCTTGGCTCGGAACATAAATATTATCATTCGATTGAACCGATGACTGTATCGATTCACGAATCGATGGATGATCTAATTTTATAAGCGTGACAGGGTTCGATGATATTCTAGAATGCATGCTAGGAGGAAGTTACAATGTTATAAATGTGAAAGTTTGTGATGTGTGTGTGTGTGTAGAAGTGAGCCTATTTCATGTGGGATGTCTCTCTTATGTTACACATCAAGTTGACAAGTTTGTTAACAATTCGACTACTGGAAGTGGGTCAAATTTAACTTGGAGCCCCCCTTAAATATTAATTTTATTCTGTTTTTATCATTTGTTGTTATAATCTGTGAAAATTTCAAGTGTCTAACTATTACGACTCAAGAGATAGAGCCCTGTGACAGACGGACGGACAGACAGACAGACAGCGGAGTCTCAGTAATAGGATTCCGTTGGCACCCTTTGGGTACGGAACTCTAAAAACAAAGTGTAAGGAGTGAGATCAGTTTTACTAGGAGTTTAAAGAAATATTATATTTATTCCGGAAAATATTCCGTCGTGTTTATATTGAAAGCCTTTTTTACGATTATGGTCATTCAGTTCGATATGGTGCGGCAGTCAAGTATTTGAGTGACAGTAGATAAATTATTATTATAACGTTCTGATCTTATTTATTACTTTTATGGAAAATGCTAACTACGTAAAGTCTGTCAGACTTAGCACAAAAAATGTGATAGCCTGGGTCATAGAATTTTTAAATTACAGCCGATTTAAATCAACCAATGACATTCATAAGTGCTTGTTATAGCCTAAATTGAATAAAGATATTTTGACTTTGATTTTTGACTTTGAATCATTCATTCGCTGTAAATCAAAGTCAAAGTCAAAATATCTTTATTCAATTTAGGCTATAACAAGCACTTATGAATGTCTAAAAAAATCTACCACCAAATATAGTTCACGTGGCCAAATTAGCATGCAAATGTTTATTTGAAATCTAATGATCAATTATTATTCCTTATTATTATTGTCTTTTGTGAACAAAAATAATAGCTTTTAATTACAAAGCACAACACTTATTTAATTTGAAAAGTTACTAATTAAAACAATTGTTGTCAATTTGTAATTTCAATTTTTAAAATATAAAAAAATCAATGACACAATAATCATTCAATATTTTAGTATCTATATCTATATAATAATATTATAAATAAAAATGGATTGCCGAAATGTGTACGCGAATAACATCCGAATTAGATTTTTTTTTTGTTGAGGTCGTTTATTGTCAGATTTGTGCGAAACAAAATAAAAAAAAAACTGGAACGGGGGCAAAGCCGCGGGCAATAGCTAGTATCTAATAAAAATACCGTTCATCGATACTATTTCATTGTATACAATATTCTTGTAGGTAGTACGTAAAATAAACATTGACATTCTCCGGTAAACAAAAGTTTAATTTTCTAAGGTTCTGTATGTATTTTATCTATGTAAACAAATTATTATACACAAATATCTACACATTGAGAAATATTATTTAAGACTAGCCTATTGCCCGCGACTTTGTCGGAAAAAAAAACAGTACAAATTCCTAAAACTTATGTAGTCATTGATTTGCTCTTTTTTATCTGTACAGGTTCCATGGACCATTTAAGTAAATGTGCAAAGGTCGTTAGTTTGAGCACGATGCATCACGTCAGTATTAATTTAAATAATAATATTTATACAATCCTTATTAAGATATCCTTGCGAATTAGCTCGTTGAGGTGGCAATGAACAGGTCATAATATCGTTACTTATACGAGTACAGTCCCCAGCATTAATATCGGCCACAGCAGAGCGTGCAAAAATATCTGACACGTCCTTCTGGCCCGTTGTAATAGAGTTGTGTTAGATATTTATGCACGCTGTATTGTGTCAGATATTGGTGCTGGTGACTGTACAACAATACCGCGTAAGTCAAAAATTAGCTATGTGACGTTTTCGTTAGATTTTGGATTATGGCCAATTTTTACAAGGTTTTATTTAGTTTCACCTGTCCTATTGTCTGTCTGTCTGTCTGTAATCAACTCTTGCCAATTAAATTTGAGCAGTTTCCAGTAGTTGGATTGACTTGAAATTTGGTATACTTGTGTAAATTACGTGACAATACAATAACCTGGTAGTGACATCCTGGTATTCCGGCCAGGACCGTTTCCACAGGACGGAACTCTTCCCCGGTTAATGGCATCGACTTGAAGGTATGCAAAAGTAGTTTGTTCTACTCCAATAATTATTCGTGATAGACTTTTATTTTCTTTAAAAACCGTTAATAGACATTGGTTCGTTTTTAAAGAATATAAAAGTCTATCACGAATAATTATTGGAGTAGACACATTAACTAATATATTAGGAAGAGTTCGATCAGACCACATTTTTAATTTCATTTAATTTTTATGGAATAATCGAGAAAAACTAACAAAAATGCAACGTTGCCAGCTCAGCAGGTATAAACGCTCTTAAACGTTCCTAGGAAAAAGGATCTAAGACATACAAAGTGATGATATATAGGGTTCCGTTTTTATGCTTGATAAGGAACCCTAAATCATTAATAGAATTTGGTATAAATTTACAAGTTTTTTTAAATCGTGACCAGAGCTATCTTTATCGTGTCATTTTAATCGATGGTAGTATCAAACTTTATTTATTGCTTGCATTATTCAAGTATGTTTACTATTTTATTCGAAAGTTTCGTATTAGTTCAAGGAAATATAATACTGTTGATTATTAAACACAGTAAATATCACTCAATGCATAGTTCTTTTAGTTTAGTTTATTTATTCATTCAATACATCATTACATTATAATTTGCATAAATGTCAGTTATAAGAATTTGTATTGAAATCGTCAAAGGTAATAAGATTAGTAATAATTATAAAAAATAAAATTCTAAGCACGTCACGATGTGAATAAAAACAATTAAAATAAGATTGGTTCTCCTCAAGGGCTCGTCAGAATTATTAAAACACATTGAAATTAACATTTAAAAAGAATAAGAATAAAGGCCAAAATGTCAAGGGTATGTAAAAATTAATACATTAGGCAATAATTCAGTAACGATTTAAAAGTCAATGTAAAAACCATAAAATAAAAAAAATAATAACAATTTAAACAATAAAATGAAAATTTCAGTTTTATAAATTCATTCATGGAATAAAACGCTTTTTCCAACAAAAGGTCTTTTAGTCGACGGCTAAACGTTTCATCGTTTTTTCGCTTTTTAGGTCTGAGTGTAGGTGATCATAGGCCGATAACGCGCGGGTTCTCCCGCTAATGCTAAAAATAAAATAAAATAAAATAAATACTACTAGAAACAAATGTGAAAGTCTGTGATTAGGTATACCACATCATAGAACCTTGTCTCGAAGTATCAAAATAAAATGAATATCAATTAAGTACCTACTCTGCTATCCTTTTTGATAAAATCAACCTTTGAAGTAAGTCAACGCAATCAAAGAATGCTGTCATTAAAAAAGGTGTTTTCATACAAATAGCTCAAAGCGAGAAAAGTCTCAAAGCTTTTTTTTAAGTCCATGTCAGAAATAACCTAAAATGACCCAACACTGCGTACATTTTGCTAAGTAGAGGGACCCAGTTAACACTGCATATTCATAGAAACCTATAAATTTGTACGGAACCCTCGGTGCACGACTCTAATCAACTCTTGGCTGTTTTTTTAAATAACTTAAAAATGAACAGTAAAACTGTTAAAAGACTAAAAAGGAAATACAAATTAGCTACAAACAGAAAAGCACAAAGGGGAACTTACCCTTGTAGAGATCTCTACCAGTCAATATTTGAGTGGAGTTAAAAAAACGCTTCTAAAACACGAGACAAATTTGTCGTGACAACATCACCATATTTTTTTCTATATTTCGTTATTGCTCGTACATTATGGTAACGATTGACCAAAATTTTTTAATCGAATCAACGATCGTGTCTTTATAGGCCCATAATCGATACTATCGGTAAAGAAATCGTTACTCTCACAAGATCACATTAAAATTAATTGAAAAATGTTCATTCTAATGTACGTAAAAATTATAAGTTTTGTGAATGGGTGCGTGAGAGAGATAGCATCTGGTAATATTAATTTCTATAATATTATGGGTATTATAAGAATAAATAGTGAAATCGTGTCTGCTGCTCTGGGAGTTTATTGAATTATAACTTTGCGCCGATCTTATTCTTTGTGTGGAGCTTGAGAGGTTTTGATACTTTACGTTATCATTTTAAATTTATTATTCTTCGTTTTTTTATAATTTTGGCAAGTGCCATGGCCATGTACGAGAGTTTGTAGAAGCTCAACCCTTTTAACTACACGGTCGGCCACAGACGATAAAAAAAACTGAGAATCGTTCCATAGGTGCCACGAAATGCCTTTTGCCGGCCGTGTCGTTCAAATGGTTAAAATGAATAGGTAAATAAAAAACGATACAATAGGAGTCATTTTACCCTAATCCTGTGGACAGTTTAAAAAGCTCAGCATATTGGGTTCCGTTGGAAGGCCAACAGAGGCACACCAAATAGGAGATTGTGGAACGATATCGACGCATATCATGGAGAGTCGCAGGAACATGCTCTCGACAGGAACGAAGGGCGGGAAAAACGGAAAGCCTTTGCCCAGCGGTGGGTACATTAACGGGCTAAAAAAGGCATGCCTTTGACGCGGCATAATTTAAACATCGAATAATTATGTCGAAGTACTTGTTAATCGCCATAAATAATACTGAAAATCCTTGACAGTAGTGTTGTGTTAGACTAAAAAATAAATATCGTGAAACAATTTACACCACAATTTACTATGCTTAACTGTGTAACTTACTACATTTTACTATGCTTTTGTGAACTTCTTATAATTAGGTCGGTACCTAACATGTTTTATTATGAATTTGTTCAGAAGGATAGGGGTACTTTCCCAGTTGTGGGGTGCCTAGTAACTACTAAATGACTAAATTAGTAAAATGACATACTAAATTAGTATAAGTGACAGAAAATGACTAAATTAGTAAAAAAACTATCTAATCTGTCAATCTACCACTCAACTAACCTAACAACAACTAACTAATTCGCTGAAATATTTTAGATTGATTTTGTTACACCTTTTATATTCAGATAAAATATCAAATTGTTTTATTCACACCATAGGGTAGAACTAAGGAAGAGCAGTCTAAGCTTTGGAAGCAAAAAATTGAAATATAATAAATCAATTTGGAGGTTATCCGGCCATCTCGCGCCCGCGCCGCTTCACGACTGACGCGTAAAGCCTCGGCCACATTAACACTTTTATTATATCTGCAACAAACTAAATTAATAATAAAAAATAAATTTTATCTAAAACTTTTTAACTCTGTAAAAAGTTATGCCTGGTCATACGGTACAGTCGTGTCTGAACAATCAATCATCCCCTATTTTCCTACCTTCAGGGTAGGAATATTTTTTCCAAATTTAAATGGGACCACTCTCGGGGTACACGCTTTCTAATAAAAAAGAATTATCAAAATATATATAAAAAAAATATACGCGTCGACTTGAGAATCTCCTCCGTTATTTTCGTCGGTTAAACAATTAAGATGTTGATTTGTGAACAGTAAAGTGAATAAAATGACTTAATTTATTGAAGCATGCGGTATTTTGCGAAGGTCTATATCAATGAGCTGAAACAATTAATTTGCTCCTTACCTGCTAACTGTGCTGCTGACCTTAAGGTCACGGGTGAGCAAAGTAATTGTTTCAGTTTATTTAAAATAACTTACTATGACGTAGTTTTACGCAAGAGGCAAGGCGAGACGAGTAAAGAAAGAATTTCACTTTGTTGTTCACAGGATTCTTTATTTTTTTACATTTCCTCGACTTCGCTTTGTCGTTCGCAGATTTCTTTTGTCAATAGTTCTAGTTTTGATATATTTAAATTAGAAAAAGTGATCTCTGACGAGAAATCCGTAAAATAAAAACAAAATTTGCAAGGCATTACCTTTTCTTTGCACTTGACATTTGCAACGAACAGCTCAATCGGATACACGATTCAATTTAGACGACCAGGATGGCCTTGTGGTTAGAGAACCTGACTGCGAAGCTTGAGGTCCCGGGTTCGATTCCCGTGTCGGGGCAGATATTGGTATGAAAAATACGAATGTTTGTTCTCGGGTCTTGGGTGTTTAATATGTATATAAGTATGTATCTATTTAATTATATTTATCCGTTGCATAGTAGGTACCCATAACACAAGCTTTGTTAAGCTTACTTTCAGACTAGGTCAATTGGTGTGAATTGTCCCGTGATATTTATTTACTTATTTATTTATTTATTCGATTTTAGAGTTGATTAACTGTGTTTATGTTTTTAACTTCACCTACATACATATATAGGCACCAGTTTTGCATAGATAGATTTTAAGTGAAATTTTGTAGTTTGGCCCAAGCCCTCTTGTTCTGAGAGGAGGCCTGTGCCCAGCAGTGGGACGTATAAAGGCTGGGATGATGATGATGATGATGATGATTGTATTTTATGTTATTTTGTAGGTACCGAAATGAATTCAATAAAATTTTATTATTACTATTTTATTTTTACTTTTATACCTTCACTATGCTTTCGCCTTTACCTTTCTAAGCAGTGCTGCAGTGTCGTGAATGTTTGCTCCGCGCGATCCATTTGGGCCGATATTTATTTATTTATTTACGTGATCATTAATGTGTGATTTATGGCTAAGGGGGGCAAAGGCGACGCCTTCGAGTTCACGGATCTAGGTGAAAGCTTTTTTATAACAATAAGACAATAGTTGAAGCCATGATGGTAGGTATGTACAGTCAATTGCAAAAATATACATTCGAATCATTCAAAAATATGTTACTACGGCCTTATGACGTTGGGATAAGAGTCGTACATATTTTTGAAGGGTCAGATAGGTTCACATTTTTGTAATCGACTATACAGTGGTTTGACCAATGGCTTCTCAAGCAGAGTGACGTGGGTTCAAACCCAAACAAAGGGTAGGTTTGATTTTTTTACTGCTCTAAGGGAAAGTAGACTTGATTACAAGTGTTCTATATTAATTTCGCCATAATTCCTCCACGCGTCCGACAAAAAAACAGCCGAATTGATAGTCTCCACCTTTTTTTGACGTCGGTTCAAAAGTTATTGACAGAAGGGCATCAAAGTTATCCTAGTAACGGTTCCATTATTCCCATTTGAGCTACGCAACCCTAAAAAATGTTTTTCATTTCACATTCACTTCATTGCAATGTATATAACCTACCAACAAAAACCCTTTGCACTTCAAGGTTCAATATATCAAAAACGGCTGAAACTGATTTTGATGAAACATGTCTAAGAACCATCGCTAGAAAACCTGCTTTCAAAATAAATAAACCGCATTCAAATCAGTCCACCCGTTTAAGAGTTACGGTGGCACAGACAGACCCACACACAAACACATAGACACACATAGCGGTCAAACTTATAACACCCCTCTTTTTGGTTAAAAAAGGGTGGCTTTGATGTTTTTTACTGTTCTAAGGGGTAGCAGACTTAATTACAAGTGTTTGGTTTTGTTCTATTTGTATGTCTTTGTGAATGTGAATAAATTTCTTCTTTGTCTTATTTCTTTCTTTCTTTCTTTCTTTCTATATTAATTTCAGCATATTATATTCCTTCAAGCGTCTGACAAAAAAAAGGCAGCCGAATTGATCTCCTCCTCTTTTTTGATGTCGGTTAAAAAGTTATTCACAGACAGACAACAAAGTGATCCTGTAACTGTTCCATTTTACCCATTTGACCTACGAAACCCTAATTTTTTTTTCATTTCACATTCATTCCATTGCAATATCAAAGAAAACGAATTAATTGCATATTTAAATGGCAAATAAATTACAAATTCATTGTGCTGCAACCAGGTGCTAAGCCGCGTGTAATTGAAAACGCATAAGTCAGTTAATTGGTTTTAAAGCATTACTAAGGCTGAGCAATTAATAATTTAATCTCGCGGTGGCGCCTAAAGGGTTAGGCGGGGGTAATAAAAGTTTGTCTTACAGTAGCTTGGCACTGTAACAATAAGGTAGAGAAAAACTGTGTTCAAAGTTAGCACGTTCTAAGACACAGAAGATTTATAGGAATTGCGTGATATAAGGCACAAAAAATGTGTGTGCAAACTCATTATTTCACATAAAAATAAATAAGAAATACAGATACACAGAGATGCAAAGGCGAGCCTATCCCTAATAAAAAGGGATCTCTTCCAGCTAACCTTGTTACGAGAAAACGATTTATTAAGAATAAGATAAGCCAACAGTTAAAAGGCCTGCCAACGCTTTGTCTTCCGGATCGTGGTAGGTTTGGGTTTGGGTCGCTGAGTCTCATGTTCATTTTGCCTCACTTAATAATGTTAATAGTGTTATGTAATTTTTGGTTTGTGATGGTGAATAAAAATTTATATTATTATTATTATTATATACCTTGAAGCTTTTGCTGCGGCAATCCGGGTCTTTGCGATTTGCCTAAAGTGGTAAAAGATACCTACTTCCATAATAAATCCTATGAAAAGTTATTTTCTTCCTTTAAGTTTTTAAGGTTTTTTTTTTATATTTCTGTAAAAATGGTAGATTAAAAATAATAATAACCAAATTGTTACATACATCATATTTTATTTTGATTCCTTAGCCATATTTTTTTTCGCAGACGCTATACTGAAAATATTATATACCCTTTGTCATTTCGACAGTTATGACAAATCCAATGATACCTTATATGTTAAAATCCGTCCAGCCGTTTAGGCTGCAGCGAGGACCAAAGAAATTGACATACATACCCACATACATACATACATACATAAATACGCTGGAAAAACATAACCTCTCCTTCGGGCAGTCGGGTAAAAACCAACGGCCTCAGACGTAGGGTCAAGTCCCAAGGGTTTCTATTTACGTGTTAGACTCAAAGTGATTTAATTAAATGTAACAAGCACTAATTAATATCAAAAAAATTACCACCGATTGGTGTCATTGTCCTATGTTATTTATAACTGTTATTATTTATAGAAGTAACGATAAACTTTGCAAAACTCCCACGGTACAAGGATTCCAGCTACGGCACAGCCGCGTGCGAAAGCTAGTGTTATTTTGATCAAAAACAAAAGCGTCGGGGTCGAGGGCACGTGGGCGTGTATTAATTACGACGCGCTGCGTCTGCGCATGGGAATAGGCGCTGGACGCCACACGTTGTGTACGGGGATTTTAACAAAGGGATATACGGAAACATTGAGAGATCTGGCCAAGTGCAAGTCGGAATCCGAGAGGCAGAGAGAGAGAGAGAGAGAGAGAGAAAGAAAGAAAGAGAGAGTTTGGATTTGTATCATTATCATCATCATCATCTTGGCCTATACACGTCCATGCAGGGCACAGTCCTCCTCTCAGAATCTGAGGGCATGTATACTTAGTAAATGATAAATTTAATGTAAAACTAATTCAGTTTATGTGTTTGTCTACATTATGTCTGTAATACTTAACCCCTAAGTGTTTGATATTTTTTAAATGTATATTACTAGCCGTTGCCCGGGACTTCGTCCGCGTAGAATTCGTTTATCGCTATCCCGCGGGAACTATGCAATTTCCCGGGATAACGGCTATCCTATGTAATTTTCTACGACTCAAACTATCCAAACTTCATCTAAATTGGTTCAGCAGTTAAGTCGTGAAGAGGTAACAAACAGACTTACAAACATTCGCATTAATAATATTAGTGGGATAGCAAGTCCAAAACTGATTTATATCAATTCGATAATCTAATAAAATAATAACAATACGCGCCGTGCTCTCTTTTACATTTTTTTTAATTAAATGTTTATTCATGTTGGGCGTGGCGGGCCTTACCCTGGATATCGATATTGTTTCTAGATCGGAGATAAAGTGGGGCCACGAAAAGCGTTGTAAATATACAGAGTGGAAATTTTTAACGCCGCTCGGAAAAAAAATAGTGAAAGAAACCTTAAAATAGTTTTTAATAAGAATCAAGACTGCATTCTATGTTTTGAAAATACAGTTATAACACGCGGGGATCGAACCGAATTTCATTTTTAATTAAACTTTTTTGCTGATTGTACTTTTTGTTCACTGTACTTACTTTATATACAAAATTTCAAGTCAAGTATACTATATGGAGCGGCAAAAAATCTGGCCTTCAAATGTGTACAGCAACAGGCAATTTTGTATGTACATAGTGAGCCAAATTAATTGTGCCGTTGAGTATAATTATATTGAGCGGCAAAAAAATCTGGCCCTCAAATGTGTACAGCAACAGGCAATTTTGTATGTAGATAGTGAGCCAAATTAATTGTGCCGTTGAGTATAATTATTATATCGAGCGGCAAAAAAATCTGGCCCTCAAAATGTGTACGCAGCAGGCAATTTTGTATGTAGGTAGAGTGAGCCAAATTTTGTACCGTTCACCGTCAAATGTGTACAGGAACAGGCAATTTTGCTTACAGTAGGCCAAATTTTGTGACGCTGAGTATATTTTTTTAATCCGATTCCCGCTGTTTCCATGGCCTCCAAAGAAGGCCTCAGTGCGCCCACATTTATCAAAACAAAGGTCAAGTGCGAGCCGATGATTTTATGAGATCAGCGAAACCGAGAGTGAGTCATCGCGGTACCAACGGACCGCGGGGCGTCTGTTGTACCTCATTACTAGCTGTTGCCCGTGACTTTGTCTGCGAAGGATTATAATAAAACTATTTTTGTCCTCCTCAGAATCTTAAACTATCTCTATGTCAGATTTTATCACGATCGGTTGGTTGAGGTTAAGTGTGAAAGCATAGCAAATAAATAATACTCAAACATACTTACATCTGTATTAAATATCATCATACTACCCTAAATAGTAGTCCCACTGCTGGGCACAAGCCTCTTCTCACAATGAGAGGGCTTGGGCCGTAGTTTCCACGGGGGACCAGTGTGGATTGGGAACTTCACACACACCGTTGAATTGCTTCGCTGGCTTGTGCAGGTTTTCTCTATTAAATATATTTTGTTACATATATTACAGTCTTACCGACATTTCATAGAAAAATATACTTTAAAAATTAGGGATTCTTAACTCATTAGCGCTAAAAACAATAATTTCAATCCATTATTAAATGTATAAAACAAAAATAACAATATTTAATTAATAGTTAAGTTTTGCTTATGGTTATTTTTTCTTAACATAATATATATTTTCTTAGTCTCGTTTAGTAATTAAATATATGGTTAATAACCCCAAAACAACATGCAAACACTAAAATAACATTTGAAAGCCATTCCAGAACAAGTTGGCATTTTGTTCGCCACGTCCATTCGCTCGCCCGGGCGTGCGTTTGAAAAGAACTGAAGCTTAGTACCACGAAACTTTGTGCGCGTATTGGTAAGATGATTATACTTTCGTATTCTCGACAGATAGATTATAATTAGCATATTATTGTTTGTAATGGAGTTATTTGTTATTATAAAACTAAGCACATATATGGTTACATAATAATATACCGATGCTTATAAAGCTCTACACAGTGCTAAGTATTGGAACATACTTAGCAAATACGTTTTAGCAAATATTTTGTCTATGTTACATCGATTTCTAATTACCATAGTGCTAAGTCATTATCTCCCAACACCCAAGCTAAATGACATCTTATTGACAACATTATTAGGTCTAAATTTGTCCAAATAGATTATGACTAAGTGATACAAGTGTTATATTATTTTGCTGTTATAAAGTATCGATTTATAGTATGGAACTATGTCGAAACGTTCACCTGTGCGAACAAACAAGTCATATTGTTTCACACACGCTTTCTCTTGGAATGTGTGACGTGGTACAAGAATAACGGTTAGCTGTGATTTATTTTTTATTTTTGTGCAGGCTTTGAACACTCCAAGTATATTTCAGTCTCATCAGTACTTATACAGTTTCCTACTCAGTTTAAAAACAGGGAAATTCACAATAATACTGATTATTTTTTTACATAAGGAATATTGCAAAAATTAATGAAATTGTTTTTATAACAAATAAGTTCGACTTGTTTGCTTAGCGGCACGTTTATGTCTTTTATATGAAAATTAACAAGGTCAAGTAAAGGTCACTACATTTTTTAGATTTTTACAGTAAACCTCAGACATGAAGTAAAAACTAAAGCGAAATCATCATCATCATCATCATCCCAGCCTATATACGTCCCACTGCTGGGCACAGGCCTCCTCTCAGAACAAAAAGCGAAATGACAACCGTAATTTTATTATCAATTTTTCGCTTCCATCGTTCGTTTTTTTGAGTAAATACAAATTAGCTAATACTCAGGAAGCTATATTTTCAACTTCATCTGCTTTAAAAAAATAGCTTTTTCTCACGACATTCAGTGAACAAAATCTTGATTCTTGAACCGTGTGGCCTTAAAACAAATACTTTCGTTAACGACAAGAATTAATTTGAGCTAACACATTGACTGAGCTCTCGACTCGATTGTACTACAAATGAATGAAACTGGAGAGCATTTGGACAATCGATAGATTCTGACGTTGCGACATACATCGGTTTAGCCATAGAATAATAAAATAGATGCTCAAAATAATATAAGTATGAGAATGTAAAGCGTCTTTGTCTTGTTTGGTCCACATTTTTATGTTTATTATGAGAGAGAGGAAAACGAGCAAGCGGGTCAACTGATGGGAAATGATTACCACCGCCCATGAGTACCAACTACTCAAGGAAAGACATTGGTCCGTTTACTGCCTTTTAAGAAGTGTTATAGGACTAATTATAGGTGCTATATACGTTTTAGGTCTAATTATTATGTTGTTTTATAAGGACACTGTAGGTGAGACTGGTGGGGTTAGGTGTCGAAGAGACGCAGCTTGGTTGCACGTGAGTGCAGCGTCATGTATAACTAAGTCACGACTAAGATTCTGAATCTCCATGAACGTATTATCATGTAGAGTTTTGTAATACAGAATAAGTTCTTTAAAATGGATTAAGTACTGATTTGAGGTATAAGTATTATAAATTATGTTGATATTTTTGTAATTAAATTATTTTTTAAAATGGAATGCCATTTGGTTGGAGATGTCATTTATTGACAGTTTTTTTTTTCATATACATTTTTAATTTTTTATATTGATCTGCATTTAAATTCCTATTTCATTTTGTTATGTTACTATTTTAATCAACATAATGCCATTCAAATTAAAAATAAAATGTTTTTAGCTTTCACGGTGCTCATTTATAATATTATTATGTCTCAGGACTTCATTACAAGCACTATTTATGGCTATTTATCTTTATTTATTTACTCATTTATGTGAAACGAACACAAAACTGCAAAATAGAACTTCTTTAGCTAATAAACTAAATTTCTTAGATAATAATTAATGTCCCATCTGATATTTTTTAATCTTTGATGATTAGTAATGAGGATGAATTTATGTAATTAAGTTTGTGTTTTTCTGTCCATGCAACGCGATATTCTCTCTGGATCCATCGAAATGGGTCGAGTCAAGTGGACTGGTCGATTGCTTAAGCATTAATTTGTATAAAATTATTGTCTATTGTTGTTTTAGTACAACACTGTACACATGGCGTGATATGAGGTATTTAGTATTTTAATAAATTAGGATATGTCATTCATAATTATTTTTATTGTTATAGCCGATGAATGTTTTTGAGCGTGTCGTTAGAAGTTTATGTGATTTTTTATTGTGTAATAAATTTTAAAATGTATAATTTTGTTGTTAGAGTGTTCTAAATACCGATTCTGTTTATTTGATGCGGTGAACTGGTACAACATAAACTAGTTTGCCTTTGCGGCTTTTCCTCCGTTATAAATGTCACCATAACATTGGTTTTTTATTACGAGCTTTTCTTTAGCGTGCCCTGTTTGTTTATTTATTTCCTCATTTATTTTTTGTAGGGTCACATCTTGGAAGCAAAATTTGTCTCGCTTCCAGATGTTTGGTATTTGCTGGCAATACAATAATCTGGTAGTGACATCTTGGTGTGCCTGCCACCAGAACTCCTCCATGGTTTACAGTACCGACTTTAAATTTGGTACGGATACGTAGTCTCGATGACAATGCAAGTACAGTCAACAAAAATACAATCAGCAAAAAAGGTTGTATCAAAAATGTTTATTTTTTAATAAAAACTTACTACCAAAAGAGTTTTTTCCGACTATGAATAAAATTTGCTTTAAGGTCCAAGGGTTGAAAAAAACCGTTGATGAGTCACTCAATGTTTCTTTGAAAAAAAGTCTTGAAATTCTATCGGAATGTTTCATAAGGTAAACGTACGTGTGCTCGACACTGTCCCAATAGTTGTCATCTTTAATCTTATACCATTAGCAATAGAGATGACATCAGGGTGTCGTCTATTGGGCATTAGTGTGTCAAGCACTCCGACATAATAAATCTTTCTGTAAATAAATTTAAAAGTGTGTGTTGAATTCCCAAACTGCACTAGGCCCGTGCGTGAATTATGGCCCTATGGCTCTAGAGGAGGCCGGTGTCCACAAGTGGGAATTATAAAGGCTGTGATAATGATGAATGACTACGTCAAATTTTGACTGACGAAATTCAAAACTTAATGGCACTCAAGACAAGTAGATATTTAATTTTACTTCGAAAGAATAACTTGGTCTATGAGCAGCCAAGGAAAGTGCCTTGCCTTAATTATGACTCACAAATAAGGGAAATATCAACATTCATATTATAATACCTATATAACGGTCTTAAAGTAAAGAATGATTGTAGGTATTTATATAAGAAGCAAATATTTTTTCAACTTTCTTAAAAAAACACTAGTGTCCGCCGATGGCCAATTTGCCCATTCACCAAATCAAGTTGTCAATTCATTAGTGAAATAGTTTTTACTAAACACACCAACTAAAACTAGCCCTAGCCATTCCTAATTAGCCTATTATTCCTAGCCAAAACACTAGCTCACCCATGAATCAGCCATTGCTAAGTGTGCCCCATAAATCGTGGGGTCAAGGGGGGCAATTAATAAATTTAAGGTGCAAGTATAGTACGTTAACGGAGGAATATTCATGGCATAATGCATGATAAATAATAGTAGGAAATATGCATAGTCACAGGCTTGGGTGGAACACAATGCGCGTGAGTTGAGAGAGTAGTCAAGCAGCTATTGGTGATCGTATACTCGTGTGTGTGTTATTTTTTTATGCTCTATGATAATTATTGTTTAAAGCAATGTATTGTAGCTCTCACTATTTTTGACCATTAAACTCACTTTTTGTCAGTCCCTGGTTGCTCCTCTCATTTACTCAAAGGTTGACTGGTAGAGATCCCTTAAAGTGATAAGTCCGCCTTTGTACAAGCTTCTCAAAGTTCTACCAATAGTATTTTTACTACCCGACTGCTAGCAGAGGTATTGTTTTACGCGTACCTTGTATGTAATATTTTTTATTACCGCATATCTCTCAAACCGCTGGACGGATTTAGACACTTAAGGTATCACTAGAATTGTCACAACAACCCAACTGTCATAAGATAGGTGACGTTAAAAAAATAAACATGACGGCTGTGAGATCCAAATATTGGGGATCAACAAAATTTTTTTTTCCAATATGACTAATATGGGTATTATCAAGAGCTCATTTTAGATCTCAAAAAAATATTTAATGACTGTGATATAGTAAATAATCCAATTGAGCCAGCCTCCTTCTCAACTGATCGCCTGCACGTGGTCTGAGGACGTCCTGACCGTCTTCTGCCAGTAGATTGCCAATTGAGACACTAATCTGTCCGCGACATTTTTCAAACAATTGCAGATTTTTGTAAGTAAACATGCTTTTTCTGCAATTTAATAAGTAGATGGTGTACATGAAAAAATGCCATCCTACGTAAGTTTAAGCTATTAAACCGTGAAATATCTTGTTGGAAGTACGATTTTTTGGTAACGCCAGAGACAATTTTGGTAACGCAGGAGACGCCCAAAGTGTCGGTAAAATAGTTGATTGGCCCAGGTATGATAGTAGCCTTAATTAACTGAATCCAGTAGGGTTGGTCTTTCTCACGTCTCCCGAAGTAGGATGAAAGTTCAAGCTAGTCAACCATCTAGTGGCTGCAAGCCTACGCTGCGCTCGCGGCCAGCGTCCGCTATTGTCTTCATTTTTACCCGCGAACAATAAGAGATCATTCGACAAAAGATACGTATTGAATGGTCCAGGGAAATTCCGAGGATAGCTTCGTACTACTTTCTCGTAAGACAGGCTCCGAATTCCTGGGGATGCCAGTGGAAAGGTCAAATGAGCGTGTACTATTAAACTAGCAACACAGTGAAATCTTTTCGCGTCATCTTATTAATATATTAAATCCGAAAGTTTGTGGGTATAAATGTGTGTGTATGTTTGTTACTCCTTTATGCTAAAACGGCTGGACGGATTTGAATGAAATTTTGTAGATAGATAGCTGGACATCTGGAATAACACATAGGCTATTATTTATCCCGATATTCCTGCGGGATCGGGATAAAATCTCAAAATTTTATTCACTTGGTTTAGAGTCATGAATTTTGGCACGGGTGTGTTACCTATTTTATATAAAATTCATGATGCAAATATTTTTTGGTAATTTCCATAGGAAATTAGTAAATCCTGGAATTTCAATTCAACTATTGGTTTTAATGGTTAACGCTTTCGAAGCCATCATCATTATAATTAATTATTAAACAAGAATTATTTGTAAACATGCCATTTTATTCGACTCTTGACTTTTTGCCAATGCATAAGATAAATAGCTTATAAACATAGACAGTTGATTTGTAATTATTTCTTCTTTTTAACTATATAACTTATATGTAAACGCCAGATTTATATTTATTATTTTAAGTTCTATAGAATAACGCCTTGTAATAGGAAGTGCAAAAATTATCAAAATATCTGAACACGCTTCTACGCCGTTAACAATAGAGTCGTGTTCAGATATTTTTGATCAAAATTTTGCTCACAAGTTTATGAACTCGACTGTACCCATTCGCCCACGACTCGCTGGGCAAACATGAGAGCGATGACTTAGCTTCAAGTGTTTTTCGAGATTATTCTTTGGAAATGAAGCGCTCAGTCCAGTTTAAGCGAGGCTCTCGAGTGGCCCTGCCCAAACAATCATTTTGGGTCAACAGATTTGGATTAGTACTTGAATACGAATGCGATGGATCGTTTAATTGAATCCTACTATCTTTTTTATTCGACTGGATGGAACGAGCAAGTGGGTCAAATTCAAATTCAAAATTCAAATGATTTATTCAGTAAATAGGCCGCAATGGGCACTTTTACACGTCATTTTTTTAAACTACCAGCGCTTTCGGAAAGACCATCATTGCCAAGAAGAATGCGCCGCAAGAAACTTGGCAGAAAGTCATTTTTTCATAAAAATATAATTACAAATAAAATACTTAAAAACTATATCATACAATTAAAGAAAAAAATACAAAAATTAATAAAGAAATACAGGGATGTATGGGGTCCCTTAGTTACAATACTAAACACTAACTATATCTAAACTATATCTAC
Source organism: Choristoneura fumiferana (assembly GCF_025370935.1). NCBI lineage: Eukaryota > Metazoa > Arthropoda > Insecta > Lepidoptera > Tortricidae > Choristoneura > Choristoneura fumiferana. The sequence continues at coordinate 18,866,345 of NC_133479.1, read as the reverse complement.
GTTCAGTGGAAGTGTAGAATGCTTCCACCGTCATAAATTTTTAAAATAATAATAACTTTAATTTAGTTCTGAAATATACATTTCAGGTCAAGTAACCATTTAGCTTTTGGATTTCGAAGGCAAGTTCACGTCTGCCGTCCCCAAAGTTAGCTCACACGCACTCATGTCATGCTCTGAAAGCAGAGCGGTACCGAGGGCATGGTCTCCTGATGGTAAGAGATCACCACCGGCCATAAACATCTGCAACACCAGGGGTATTGCAGATGCGTTGCCAACCTAGAGGCCTAAGATGGGATACCTCAAGTGGCAGTAATTTCACCGGCTGTCTTACTCTCCACGCCGAAACACAACAGTGCAAGCACGGCTGCTTCACGGCAGGATTGGCGAGCAAGATGGTGGTAATAATCCGGGCGGATCTTGCACAAGGTCCTACCACCTGCGAAATTCCATAAGTCGATAAGCTAAAGGTACGCATACACAGCGCACGTTTTCTTGTATTGTGAATTTATATCGTTACATTGACATTGTTACCTATCCAACGATATCCCACAATATAGGGCGGAAGTAAAAAAAAAAACCCCACTTTACGTGTATGGGAGGTATCGTAATTTTTTTTTACTCTTTTTTATTTTACCATTTTCTTGGCGTAACTAATATGTATTCATGCCAAATTACAGCTTTCTAGTACTAACAGTCTCTGATATTAGCCGCGGACAGACAGACGGACAGACATGGCGAAATTACAGCTTTCTAGTACTAACAGTCTCTGAGCTTAGCCGCGGACAGACAGACGGACAGACATGGCGAAACTATGGGTTTCTAGTTGACTTTTTGGCAATAAAGATTATTTTACTTTTTACTTTTACTACGTAACCCTAAAAAGAAAAAAATTAGTACCGCATCCAACATTACGAAATCCCCAAAACTCTCAAAATTCAGTACGGCATTGTTATCATAGAAAGCAGATTGGAATGTGTAATACCGGTACCGGATAAATAGAATTACGTTAGTTCACTGTTTGATTGCTCCCGCGTGTTTACTGAGATACGCTGTTTAGTTAAGCTATGTCAATTATAGACTGACGATTGTTCTGCGCCATTTTTGATTCTTTGAAGCATTCGGTGCTTTGGACGCCCCTTTGGCCGCGTACGTAACCGGAGTTTTGTAACCAGTTGCGGAAGAAAACTTTTTGGGTCTTTTTCGAGACCGGTTGCGAAAGAAAACTGTTTTGTTCTTATACGAAACCAGTTACGAACGAACACTTTTTGTTCTTGCACGAAACTAGGATCAGGGATCAACTTCTGGTTTTTTACTGAAGCTTATTTTCACAGTAGTGTTTTTTTTTCATCAGAATCGACACAGACACAGTGTTGACGGACCTCCTACTTTTGGATAGTTTTGGCACTTCGGGCCCATGTAAACTTAACATTACGTAAACCTACCTATGTTTCCGTGTCGATTAAAATTAGGAAATTGAAATTTGTGAATTAGTTTCAAAAGAAGATTCTATGTTCTGTATGGGTAAACAGTTTAGAAAACAGAATTATTTTTTTTCATTCTAAACCAGGTTTCCAAAAAAGAAAAATAATTCTGTTTTCTTAACTCTTTATTGTACAAAATAATTAAACAAATCACATATATTGACTTAAGTTCCTATGTCCCCTGGATAATAAGGTGTATATAGTCTTTGCTGACTTTTTTAACGGTCGTGAGGTTTCGTACAAAGAAGAAAAGTGTTCGATCGTAACTGGTTACGAATAAGTAGAAATTAGTTTTTGATCGCAACTGGTTTCGTACAAGGCAGAAATAGTTTTCTCTCTCAAAGCCTTGCTGACGTTGACTCATGAACGGGTATGAGAGTTCATTCGTTTATAGAACTTCTCCTGTTGCCTCGAGTGCTGTAGTAAGTTCTTATTGTAAGTACTAGCCGTTGCCCGCGACTCCGTCCGCGTAGTATTCATGTATCGCTATCCCGTGGGAACTATGCAATTTCCGGGATAAAAACTGTCCTTCTCCGGGACTCAAACTATCTGTATACCGAATTTCATCTAACGCGGTTCAGCGGTTTAGACGTGATGTAACAAACATCCAATTATCCAAACATCTTCACAAACTTTCATATTTATAATAACAATTTATACTTTTAAGGCATTTAGTGGATGTTGAGGTCAAGTGAACATTTCTAGGCGTTTAAGACACTCAGAAAAATCTAGCGGAGTTTAATAAAATAATAGCAGCGCTTGGTAATACATCAACAATGGCTAATTCCGCGTTACAAACAATGTAATAGTAGATTATTGTCGTGGCCTGGAAGTAGGCAATTGCTGGCTGAGTATGAGTATTAAACGGACGAGCTTGCGAGTTCGTTTAACTAATACGAAGCCAGCTATTGCTATTCCAGCCGAGACTAATATAAATCTTTTCTCAAAAATGGTGAATAATTCTGAAATAGAATAAACTTTTTCTCAAAATATATATACATTTAATTTTATTCCAATATTTTTCTTATGTTTTCCCGCCTTTTTTTCATTAAAAATAAACTGCAGGTGTATTTTTCTGCCGAAAATACCACAAGCTTTTTCAGACCCAATGAAAAAAGCCCTGAGTTCCAACAAAATATCTGATACCGGCCAATAGCCTTCGCTGTATACGACTTGTGCCAACATTTCCATGGCCTTTTTAACTATTTAAAAAAATGTGACTGATTGCAGGCGCGCTAATTTATTATTGTCGAGCTAGCGCGCCTGCAATCTTTTTAACTTTTTAATTTTTCGCTGACCATAAACTATGCACTTCACCTTCTGATATGTAAAGAATAATGTCAACTTTAACAGACATTTTTGAGAAAAACTATTTCAACGGAGCGTTGAAATTAAAATATTTTACCTCAAAAATATCTATCTAAAATTTTCTATTTTTGTAGGTTACGCCGTTATGCCGTTGTTGTTTACGCGGCGTTGAAGTATCATCGACGTATCTAATTAGCGAATCTTTGAGTCTTAAAAATACTATAAAACTTTCACTCATCATGTCTTCACTATATTGAATGCTATATATCGCGGTGTGGCCGAAATGTCCTGAGTCACTCGGAAGATTACAGACTGCCGATGGAAACTCCCAAGCACGCTACGCCACAGTAGCTACGTAAATTACAGTAGTGTAACGCGGGAACGTATTCACTATTGCACTTATTACTGAACTAAAAAAATTTCTTTGCTCACCCGCGACCTTTTGATAGCTAAGTTTATGCAAGATATGCGTGTTCACGCAGGTCCTTCACATCCACATTGTAAGAACAAACCAAAATCACACGAACCCATCTATCACCACCACCACATTACACTGACGCGTTCCGAACTCAACCAGAGCTCATCTTCAAAGTAACACAACCGTACATCATGCTACTAGACGTTAGACACTTATTACTGTTTGCCCATCTTTTTCTTAATAAATGATCTTATCACAACTAAGTTAGCTGGAAAGATCCCTTATTAAGGATAAGAAAGAGAGAGAGAGAGAGAGAGAGAGAGAGAGAGAGAGAGAGAGAGAGACATTTATTTACACATATTCGATACATAATAAATAAATTGGGACCCACTCAGCATAAAGTTGCGGCAAGCCACAACGCTGTTTTTCAGTGGGACCCATATAAGCTCGCCTTTGTACTTCTCTCTGTGTATCTCTATTTTTTTAAGTGCAATAAAGAGTTTACATACATACATACGTCCCACTTCCGATCATAGGCCTCTTCTTAGAATTAAATGGCTTGAGCCATAGTTCCCATATGATCTCAGTGCGAATTGGAAAATTCACACACACACTATTGAACTGCGGCCGCAGCGAAACGCCGAGCGGTTTTTATAGAAAAACGATTTTTAAGCTACTTATACATTAACAGGTAAAAGATAAAGGTTTTAAATTCAATATTAGACAGCGAAGGATCTACTTGCATGTGACGTCGCACGCAAGTAACGCCATACTTGCTGCATAGAGTAAAAATTGCTATAAATCTAATTCTCAACCGAATTCCTTTTTCGTCAATCATTTTTGTAATAATATATAGGATATGGCAAATTCAGAAGTTGTCAAACATTATTATTGCCTTACTGTTCCCGTGCCATACTGTGTCGGAAGCTGTGCGCGGGAGCACAATCTAACCTCGACCGCAACACTGATTTGCGAAAATAAAACGAGACCGGATTACAGACGGCGCCGAGGTAATGAGATAGTGCTGCGCGCTACTGTATTTATTTATCGATGTTTTATTGTACAAACTTTTGCTCGCGACTTGGTCTGCGAAAAATGCGTTTATCGCAATATAATAATAAAAATATTAATTGCCCTTTTTAGGGTCTGAAAGTATCTTCAAACCATTATTACTATTTATTCGATTAATTGCGTCTATTTCCTGAATTTGACGTTGATGTTTTAACTAATTTTAATCTTATTTTTCATTATTGTTATAATTATTTTTGAATTTAATTGCAATTTGGCAATATCATTTTATTTTTGCTGACATGTATGTATTTAAGTTACTATTATACATTTGACGATCCTTTTCTGAATTTTTTATTCCTGAAATATTGCTCGTTGAATTCAAAAGAGACACAAATAATAAAGAACGTTTAATTGCAAAAATAGTAAAACATCAATGATGTTTTTGAATTTTGTCAGTCTGCTAGGTAAGTTTGCTAGGTAAGTTCAGTGTTAAATGATTCTGTCAAGTGTAACGAATTAAAAAAGGATAATTTTGATTAAATAATAATAATATTTTTTTAGTAAAACATAAAATGTGCACCTTGAACAAATTATTTTATTATTTTAGTCGCAAAATATCAGAGACACTGATTTAGCAGCTAAAACCAATAGGACCGATTTAATAATTTAAAAACGAAACTGAAAAAAAAATGCAAATTCAATTAAATGGAATTGCATTCATATTTTTATCGATATTTATTTTTTCCCTCACTAATCGGCGTTCCCGCGCAAAGTAATCATTTGTCTACTTGACTAAACTGAATTATATTATTTTTTATTATTATTTAATAATGGCGGAATAAATTGAAGGTTGGTTCGGCTTCTGTTCTAACTGCGTTCTGGGCTTATTCGAATCATCTTTGTTAAGGCCAAGATTGAAATACCTTTGTTTTTATTCTTTATTGTGATAATACTATGAAGTTTTAGCATAGTTTGTATCATTTTGCATCATTAACAAACACTTTGATAGAGTTTATTTAAATTTTTATTTTGATTTGCGTAGAAAAATTGCTTTAGTATAAAACTTTGCTTATTTAATTGATTTATAGTTACAATAAAATACAATAATACAATATAATACAATAACCCTTTATTGCACACCAACACATTGTAAGCAGAAAGCACAGGTATATACATATGTAGTAGGAAGATAATTTCATTACTAAGTAAAAAATAAATCCAAATATTGAAGGTGGTTTGAATTCGCTCCGGAATTTGTAATTTGCTAATTAATACAAAGATACCATAAGATGATTAATAAAAGTTCAAATTATTCTACATAGATTAAATTACTAATTTTATTCTAGCTGTTGCTTACATATCCGTCCGCGTAGAATACATTTTATCGCTATACCGCGGGAACTATGCAATTTTCCAGGATAAAAACTATCCCATGTCCTTCCTCGAGATTCGAATTATCTGTATACCGTATTCGTAAAACCCATATCGAAAATACCAGAAAAATAAGACCAGCGCTGGGTTTTTCTATGCATCTGTATTTCAGTTTGTATTTTCGATTTGTATTTTTTTCTTATTGTGTCGAATTTTGGCAAATAAACTTGATAATTCTCTCTAATTCCAAATGCCATATGAGCCTTAACCAGTCGTTATTAGATTCCAACTGGGAACCATAGGGGCCGGGGTCTTCGCACGACTTTATTACGATCACACACGACTTCTTACGACGCCGGTGACGCACGACGATTTCATTCATAGCAGCCATACAATTATTGTATGTAATGACGCATTTGGAAAATTTGTGGAGCAATTTTTTTCTAAGTTATCGTAAGATTACTGGAATTGCGCAAGATTTTGTAACAAATAGTGTTAGATGTTATAAATGTCTTGTCGATAAGAATCCACTTACAATAATTATTTTAAGAATGGTGTTTTTAAATATATATTTGCGTTACATGAAACTACTTTTATTTTTACCTGGGTGGTTAAATCTAGTGCAAACAACTTGTGTCGCTCCTTCGTTTTATTTTTGTACCTATCAAATTCAATTTTTTAACTCTTTCCTTCATACATAGCTTCTCATAATATGAGAATATTATTACAAAATTAACAGGCGCAACCGTACTAAACTTTTCAATTTTATTTTTAATCAGGCAGAACTATTAAGCATAATAGTATTGAGTGTAAAAGGGTTTAAAAGAAAACCTTCGGCATTTTTTTTATCAATTCAGCGGGATTCGAGGGGCTGAAGACAAAGTGTTGTGACGGGCCATGGAAGAGGCCTATGTCCAGCAGTGGACTGCGGTGCTGTAGGCTGATGATGATGATGAAGGTGTAGCTCAAAGGTTCCACCCTGGTGCGTAATTCATTTTCCATGATGTATATACTTAAATTTCAACAAAATCCGGATAATATTTGCTATTATTGAATTACAAAAAGTTTTAATAACATAATTATGTTAGGTTATGTAAAATAATTGTGTTAGATTTTAGTTTTTGTTACAATGCATCCTAAAAGCATGTAGTTAAATTGCAAAATTAACCTTTGCATTATGCAAAGATATGTGAAATTCATGCACACAGTCATTTTATTAAACGAAGTCCACCATTAGCAAAGAGCGCTCACACTATAATGTACTTACTTGGCGAGTGGTGTAGGTCGCGAGCGCCCCATTAAAAACAATAACCTCATGTAATAACTGTGCTCAAATTGATTTAAGATTTCACAGGCCATTTGTTAGTAAGGGTGAGTGCAGAAGGATAGTACTGTATGGCATTACGAAAACTTTTTTAGTGTACGTATAAACCAGAAAAACTAGTGTTTTCCTGGCAACGAAGACCGATTTGGCTGTCCACATTATTCTCCATCTGTCAAACATACATACTGTTTTAAACAAGCTCTAACAGAGAAATTGTTCACTTGTAAGTAAATCCAAATCTAATAATTATCTCCCAATTAATTAAGAATTATGAAAATTTTCATGAAAAGAACACTCATGTCACAGTCGTGTTAAATTCGTCGTTTATTTACATCGATGCCGTTTTGTCACAAAAAGATTTCCAGTCCGAGATTCGATCTTTAATTTGTCGACAACCTAGTATAAAACAGGAATCAAAAGTTTGATATCAAACTAAATCAAAGTATCTTAAGCGGTTTGCCAGCTCTTTGATCATTAGTTATATTGTAAAAAATACATGGTATACTATGCAAGTTAAATAAGAACTTGTAATTTAATAATTTTTACGTTATTTGCTGGCATGAAAAAAGTTTTTGTCATCAAAACTACATTATCTAGATCAAATTTGAAATTAATCCGATCACAAGGAGTTGGCTATATTATTGCAGAATTTAAATACAATTAACATACATACTGCATGGGTTAATAAAAATGTGTAAATGTGTAAATGCTTAATAAAAATGTGTAAAATTCTATTAAGTATTTTATTTTGGAAATCCCATATTCATCATTGTGTTCTCATCCTAACTTTTGACCCTTCGACCACTGCCCTCGGTCGCTTCCGATGCAGGATAAATATAATCATTATATCGAATTAGCATTATTTGTTACGCTCCAGCGTAAGTATAAATATGTTCAGCGAATTAATTGAAATAATATGTTATTTTGTAGTTCATGTAATATAGAGAGAGTCTTAAACACGGTTTATTGAGAACGGTACCTCGCACATATTAAATATAATGACCCGGATAACTCACGTCTTAAATCGAGTTTACTGACATGTTCGGGCTAATCCGTAGCCCTTCGTCTTCGGAGCAACGCGACTCAGCGTGCTGCAACACGCGCACTGCGCGCCGCGCTCTGCTCGCGCGACTACCCGACGAAACTGACACCGGCACACAACTACCTGAGTTTTCATCATCATTACAACTGAGTAATCCGGGTGAGTTATCCGGGTCATTATATTTAATATGAGTGAGTCTCACGGTAGTTTCATGTTCAAAACGGTACCTCGCCTTAAACGAAGTAATTGTAGGTTGTTCATATTTTTGAGTTTGTGTTTTATAAAAAGTTGTGTTATACATATTAAACCGTAAAATATTAGTAGATTGTACAAGTGCATAAATCGTGTTATTTTACCCTCAACTGTCAAACGCCTGCAGCTCGGTAGATATTAAATATCTTGGATAAAATCAGTTTTTTTGAATGTATATGCTATGTATTCCCAAATGGGGTAGGCAGAGTACACGAAAAGTTACCGCTTCGGAGCCACTTTTAGCAATTTTAGGTTTTCAGTTTGAACAAGTTACCCTTCTATATATTCGCTTTCCTTTTCATTTAGACTACGAAGAAATTAAACAGTTAAACAATTATCTGTTATTTTTCAAGCACTGCTATTTCTGCTATAAATTATTAGATTTTTCTAGTTTTATAATTTATATTTCTTTATTAATGTTTGTTTTTGGTGGCTGTTGGCACCAAATCACAATAGCCTTACATCCACTTAATGATACCGGATTGACTTGACATTTTGTATAAAACTTTTTCTTACTGTATCATACGCGTGTTCAACTTTTATTAATTTGGTCTCGATAGTAAAATGAGTTCGTATATTCTTACATTTGTTAAATCGTATGTGCACAGTATTAACTTGGTTTATGAGCAATGTTTTTGTTATTACAGCGCATACTGCGGTCAGCGCGAGCGCATCGGTTCAGATGTGAGTTATGCGGCCGCAGAACTCATGTCTTTGGGAATATGGAGCTAGGAAACTTTGGATAGTACACTATAAATAATGTTTTTGTAAAAAAAAACATTTTTAATACATTTTTTTTGCTGACTGTACTTTTTGTCGACTTTACTTGCATTGTAACCCAAAATAAATTTGCATACCAAATTTCAGTCCATTAACCGTTCAAGAGTTCCATCCTGCGAAGTACTACTAAATTATTGTATTGTCACGCAATTTACATCAGTATGCCAAATTTCAAGTCGGCCAAATTTAAGCAAGATTTGACTACAGACAGACAGTCACAACGGGACAGGTGAAACTAAATAAAATCTTGTAGTAAACAAAACTTTTTGCACGTAAATTCTACGCAGAAATAGGTAAACTCAAACTTTTTTTTGATGCGTCATTGTGTCCATCTTTATACAAAAGCTACTTAAATACAAAAGCGACACATTAGAAAAAAAAATATTGAAAAAATCGCATCTTTAATGCAATTTAAAATTCGATTTTTGTGATCAAACACTTCTAATCATTTTTTGTTTGTTTCGCTTTTGAGTTTAAGCAACGATTCGTCTCTATTATAAGCATATAAACAAGCTGTTGCACTGGGGAACGAAACACTCAATCGGGCGCCGTACTAAATTAAAGACTCTTAAGAGATGTTTTATAGATGTCATAACGCAGTGAACGTGCTAACTAACAAGAAAGAGATGGCGGGAACAAGACAAGTGAAGACAAATAATTAAGCTACTAAGTAGGTATTATCGAGTATCATAGGTTTTTTCAAGTCAATATTTAGTACAAGAATTTAAACTCTAACTTTCTATTTCGCAACTCTAGTCTACACAACCTTTTTGTCAGTCCGAACACGCTGCGTTTACGAGGCAAGCTAGCGCACTTAACTGCATTTGTTTTTGTAACATGGTAACACCAGTGTTTTTGCTCGCACCGTGTTTTTGTAACTGGCAACATTGCTGTTCTGTGTACACCTAATTCGCGGTTATGGGGCAAAAAGTTATGCACTATTGACGCTATTGAGTTTGCGTTTGGAACAGAGAATGTGGTGTATTATGCGTTTGATCTTGGTTTGGGTCACTCTGAACAAAGCATGACGGAGTTGTCTTAAAGGTCTTTACGTATTTCACCGTATCGACCGTCATAGCAACGTTCGGCAGGTGATAGGACCTTGTGCAAGGCCGCCCGAGTTGCTACCACTATCTTGCTCGCTAATCCGCCGTGAAGCAGCAGTGTTGCACGTTGTGTTTCGGCGTGGAGAGTAAGACAGCCGGTGAAATTACTGGCACTTGAGGGTATCCATCTTAGGCCTCTAGGTTGGCAACGCATCTGCAATACCCTGGTTTTGCAATGTTTTATGGGCGTTATAAAAAAAAACGTGTCAAGCAAAATTTTTTTTTTATAAACGAGGGGGCAAACCGAGCAGACGGTTCACCTGATGGAGAGCGATCACCGTCGCCCTGACACCCGACACGAGCAATATTCTTTGAATCGAAATGTATGGACATGTATGTGTTTGACGTTCCGTTTAACATTTCGTCTGACACGTTCATATATCGGGGCATGGCATTATACGGTGTCATGTGTAGAGACTTTACTAACCTCATTTTTTTTTATTTATTTATATATTTGGCATCAACAGTAACAGTAGTTATAAATTGGACTTTGGTTACTAAGGTTTTTTTTTGGTTTTGTTTTTTATCAAATAGCTGGCAAACGAGCATACGGGTCACTGATGGTAATGATCACCACGCCATGGACACCTACTGCATTACTAGGACTGCGGGTGGTTGCCGGCCTAAAGGGAGGGCTAAACGGAGGGGGAAGGGAGTTGGACCTCCGGATCCCCCGCTCACCGAACGAAACAAAGTAGCAAAACTGCTATTTCACGCCGGTATTCTGTGGGGTGTGTGGTAACTACCCTGGGTCGAGCCGGCCCATTCATACTGCAGCAGCAAGTGGT
>NC_133479.1:18814716-18855364 GCF_025370935.1 Choristoneura fumiferana | reverse complement strand
AAAATTAACAAGGTCAAGTAAGGTCCACTACATTTTTTAGATTTTTACAGTAAACCTCAGACATGAAGTAAAAACTAAAGTGAAATCGTCATCATCATCATCCCAGCCTATATACGTCCCACTGCTGGGCACAGGCCTCCTCTCAAAACAAAAAGCGAAATGACAACCGTAATTTTATTATCAATTTTTCGCTTCCATCGTTCGTTTTTTTTGAGTAAATAGCTAATACTCAGGAAGCTATATTTTCAACTTTATCTGCTTTAAAAAAATAGCTTTTCTCACGACCTTGATTCATCAAACAACAAAATCTTGATTCTTGAACCGTGTGGCCTTTAAAACAAATACTTTCGTTAACGACAAGAATTAATTCGAGCTAACACATTGACATGAGCTCTCGACTCGATTGTACTACAAATGAATGAAACTGGAGAGCATTTGGACAATCGATAGATTCTACGTTGCGACATACATCGGTTTAGCCATGAATAATAAAATAGATGCTCAAAATAATAAGTATGAGATTGTAAAGCGTCTTTGTCTTGTTTGGTCCACATTTTTATGTTTAATTATGAGAGAGAGGAAAACGAGCAAGCGGGTCTACTGATGGGAAATGATTACCACCGCCCATGAGTACCAACTACTCAAGGAAAGACATTGGTCCGTTTACTGCCTTTTAAGAAGTGTTATAGGACTAATTAGAGGTGCTATATACGTTTTAGGTCTAATTATTATGTTGTTTTATAAGGACACTGTAGGTGAAACTGGTGGGGTTAGGTGTCGAAGAGACGCAGCTTGGTTGCACGTGAGTGCAGCGTCATGTATAACTAAGTCACGACTAAGATTCTGAATCTCCATGAACGTATTATCATGTAGAGTTTTGTAATACAGAATAAGTTCTTTAAAATGGATTAAGTACTGATTTGAGGTATAAGTATTATAAATTATGTTGATATTTTTGTAATTAAATTATTTTTTAAAATGGAATGCCATTTGGTTGGAGATGTCATTTATTGACAGTTTTTTTTTCATATACATTTTTAATTTTTTTATATTGATCTGCATTTAAATTCCTATTTCATTTTGTTATGTTACTATTTTAATCAACGTAATGCCATTTAAATTAAAAACAAAATGTTTTTAGCTTTCACGGTGCTCATTTATAACATTGTTATGTCTCAGGACTTCATTACAAGCACTATTTATGGCTATTTATCTTTATTTATTTACTCATTTATGTGAAACGAACACAAAACTGCAAAATAGAACTTCTTAGCTAATAAACTAAATTTCTTAGATAATAATTAATGTCCCATCTGATATTTTTTAATCTTTGATGATTAGTAATGAGGATGAATTTATGTAATTAAGTTTGTGTTTTTCTGTCCATGCAACGCGATATTCTCTCTGGATCCATCGAAATGGGTCGAGTCAAGTGGACTGGTCGATTGCTTAAGCATTAATTTGTATAAAATTATTGTCTATTGTTGTTTTAGTACAACACTGTACACATGGCGTGATATGAGGTATTTAGTATTTTAATAAATTAGGATATGTCATTCATAATTATTTTTATTGTTATAGCCGATGAATGTTTTTGAGCGTGTCGTTAGAAGTTTATGTGATTTTTTATTGTGTAATAAATTTTAAAATGTATAATTTTGTTGTTAGAGTGTTCTAAATACCGATTGTGTTTATTTGATGCGGTGAACTGGTACAACATAAACTAGTTTGCCTTTGCGGCTTTTCCTCCGTTATAAATGTCACCATAACATTGGTTTTTTATTACAAGCTTTTCTTTAGCGTGCCCTGTTTGTTTATTTATTTCCTCATTTATTTTTTGTAGGGTCACATCTTGGAAGCAAAATTTGTCTCGCTTCCAGATGTTTGGTATTTGCTGGCAATACAATAATCTGGTAGTGACATCTTGGTGTGCCTGCCACCAGAACTCCTCCATGGTTTACAGTACCGACTTTAAATTTGGTACGTAGTCTAGATGACAATGCAAGTACAGTCAACAAAAATACAATCAGCAAAAAAGGTTGTATCAAAAATGTTCATTTTTTAATAAAAACTTACTACCAAAAGAGTTTTTCCCGACTATGAATAAAATTTGCTTTTTAGGTCCAAGGGTTGAAAAAAACCGTTGATGAGTCACTCAATGTTTCTTTGAAAAAAAGTCTTGAAATTCTATCGGAATGTTTCATAAGGTAAACGTACGAGTGCTCGACACTGTCCCAATAGTTGTCATCTTTAATCTTATACCATTAGCAATAGAGATGACAGCAGGGTGTCGTCTATTGGGCATTAGTGTGTCAAGCACTCCGACATAATAAATCTTTCTGTAAAGAAATTTAAAAATGTGTGTTAAATTCCCAAACTAAACTAGGCCCGTGCGTGAATTATGGCCCTATGGCTCTAGAGAAGGCCGGTGTCCACAAGTGGGAATTATAAAGGCTGTGATAATGATGAATGACTACGTCAAATTTTGACTGACGAAATTCAAAACTTAATGGCACTCAAGACAAGTAGATATTTAATTTTACTTCGAAAGAATAACTTGGTCTATGAGCAGCCAAGGAAAGTGCCTTGCCTTAATTATGACTCACAAATAAGGGAAATATCAACATTCATATTATAATACCTATATAACGGTCTTAAAGTAAAGAATGATTGTAGGTATTTATATAAGAAGCAAATATTTTTTCAACTTTCTTAAAAAAACACTAGTGTCCGCCGATGGCCAATTTGCCCATTCACCAAATCAAGTTGTCAATTCATTAGTGAAATAGTTTTCACTAAACACACCAACTAAAACTAGCCCTAGCCATTCCTAATTAGCCTATTATTCCTAGCCAAAACACTAGCTCACCCATGAATCAGCCATTGCTAAGTGTGCCCCATAAATCGTGGGGTCAAGGGGGGCAATTAATAAATTTAAGGTGCAAGTATAGTACGTTAACGGAGGAATATTCATGGCATAATGCATGATAAATAATAGTAGGAAATATGCATAGTCACAGGCTTGGGTGGAACACAATGCGCGTGAGTTGAGAGAGTAGTCAAGCAGCTATTGGTGATCGTATACTCGTGTGTGTGTTATTTTTTTATGCTCTATGATAATTATTGTTTAAAGCAATGTATTGTAGCTCTCACTATTTTTGACCATTAAACTCACTTTTTGTCAGTCCCTGGTTGCTCCTCTCATTTACTCAAAGGTTGACTGGTAGAGATCCTTAAAGTGATAAGTCCGACTTTGTACAAGCTTCTCAAAGTTCTACCAATAGTATTTTTACTACCCGACTGCTAGCAGAGGTATTGTTTTACGCGTACCTTGTATGTAATATTTTTTATTACCGCATATCTCTCAAACCGCTGGACGGATTTAGACACTTAAGGTATCACTAGAATTGACACAACAACCCAACTGTCATAAGATAGGTGACGTTAAAAAAATAAACATGACGGCTGTGAGATCCAAATATTGGGGATCAACAAAATTTTTTTTTCCAATATGACTAATATGGGTATTATCAAGAGCTCATTTTAGATCTCAAAAAAATATTTAATGACTATGATATAGTAAATAATCCAATTGAGCCAGCCTCCTTCTCAACTGATCGCCTGCACGTGGTCTGAGGACGTCCTGACCGTCTTCTGCCAGTAGATTGCCAATTGAGACATTAATCTGTCCGCGACATTTTTCAAACAATTGCAGATTTTTGTAAGTAAAATATGCTTTTTCTGCAATTTAATAAGTAGATGGTGTACATGAAAAAATGCCATCCTACGTAAATTTAAGCTATTAAAACGTGAAATATCTTGTTGGAAGTACCATTTTTGGTAACGCCAGAGACAATTTTGGTAACGCAGGAGACGCCCAAAGTGTCGGTAAAATAGTTTATTGGCCCAGGTATGATAGTAGCCTTAATTAACTGAATCCAGTAGGGTTGGTCTTTCTCACGTCTCCCGAAGTAGGTGAAAGTTCAAGCTAGTCAACCATCTAGTGGCTGCAAGGCTACGCTGCGCTCGCGGCCAGCGTCCGCTATTGTCTTCATTTTTACCCGCGAACAATAAGAGATCATTCGACAAAAGATACGTATTGAATGGTCCAGGGAAATTCCGAGGATAGCTTCGTACTACTTTCACGTAAGACAGGCTCCGAATTCCTGGGGATGCCAGTGGAAAGGTCAAATGAGCGTGTACTATTAAACTAGCAACACAGTGAAATCTTTTCGCGTCATCTTATTAATATATTAAATCCGAAAGTTTGTGGGTATAAATGTGTGTGTATGTTTGTTACTCCTTTATGCTAAAACGGCTGGACGGATTTGAATAAAATTTTGTAGATAGATAGCTGGACATCTGGAATAACACATAGGCTATTATTTATCCCGATATTCCTGCGGGATCGGGATAAAATCTCAAAATTTTATTCACTTGGTTTAGAGTCATGAGTTTTGGCACGGGTGTGTTACCTATGTTATATAAAATTCATGATGCAAATATTTTTTGGTAATTTCCATAGGAAATTAGTAAATCCTGGAATTTCAATTCAACTATTGGTTTTAATGGTTAACGCTTTCGAAGCCATCATCATTATAATTAATTATTAAACAAGAATTATTTGTAAACATGCCATTTTATTCCACTCTTGACTTTTTGCCAATTCATAAGATAAATAGCTTATAAACATAGACGGTTGATTTGTAATTATTTCTTCTTTTTAACTATATAACTTATATGTAAACGCCAGATTTATATTTATTATTTTAAGTTCTATAGAATAACGCCTTGTAATAGGAAGTGCAAAAATCGAACTTCATATCTTGCCGTCCCGCTGAAGCTAATAATATTTAATACGAGTGACAGGGACGGTGCGATACTAACTTCGATTTTCGAATTTCGTAGTAGCCTATCAGATCCTGCGTATGTACAGTCGAGTTCATAAACTTGTGAGCAAAAATTATCAAAAATATCTGAACACGCTTCTACGCCGTTAACAAAAGAGTCGTGTTCAGATATTGTTGATCAAAATTTTGCTCATAAGTTTATGAACTCGATTGTACCCATTCGCCCACGACTCGCTGGGCAAACATGAGAGCGATGACTTAGCTTCAAGTGTTTTTCGAGATTATTCTTTGGAAATGAAGCGCTCAGTCCAGTTTAAGCGAGGCTCTCGAGTGGCCCTGCCCAAACAATCATTTTGGGTCAACAGATTTGGATTAGTACTTGGAATACGAATGCGATGGATACGTTGAATTGAATCCTACTATCTTTTTTCTTCGACTGGATGGAACGAGCAAGTGGGTCTCCTGATGGTGAGAGATCACCACCGGCCATAAACATCTGCAACGCCAGGGGTATTGCAGATGCGTTGCCAACCTAGAGGCCTAAGATGGGATACCTCAAGTGGCAGTAATTTCACCGGCTGTCTTACTCTCCACGCCGAAACACAACAGTGCAAGCACGGCTGCTTCACGGCAGGATTGGCGAGCAAGATGGTGGTTATAATCCGGGCGGATCTTGCACAAGGTCCTACCACCTGCGAAATTCCATAAGTCGATAAGCTAAAGGTACGCATACACAGCGCACGTTTTCTTGTATTGTGAATTTATATCGTTACATTGACATTGTTACCTATCCAACGATATCCCACAATATAGGGCGGAAGTAAAAAAAAAAATCCCCACTTTACGTGTATGGGAGGTACCGTAATTTTTTTTTTACTCTTTTTTATTTTACCATTTTCTTGGCGTAACTAATATGTATTCATGCCAAATTACAGCTTTCTAGTACTAACAGTCTCTGAGCTTAGCCGCGGACAGACAGACGGACAGACATGGCGAAACTATGGGTTTCTAGTTGACTTTTTGGCAATAAAGATTATTTTACTTTTTACTTTTACTACGTAACCCTTACGTAACCCTAAAAAGTAAAAAAATAGTACCGCATCCAACATTACGAAATCCCCAAAACTCTCAAAATTCAGTGCGGCATTGTTATCATAGAAAGCAGATTGGAATGTGTAATACCGGTACCGGATAAATAGAATTACGTTAGTTCACTGTTTGATTGCTCCCGCGTGTTTACTGAGATACGCTGTTTAGTTAAGCTATGTCAATTATAGACTGACGATTGTTCTGCGCCATTCTTGATTCTTTGAAGCATTCAGTGCTTTGGACGCCCCTTTGGCCGCGTACGTAACCGGATTTTCGTAACCAGTTGCGGAAGAAAACTTTTTCTTTCTTTTTCGAAACTGGTTGCGAAAGAAAACTGTTTTGTTCTTATACGAAACCAGGTTACGAACGAACACTTTTTGTTCTTGCACGAAACTAGGATCAGGGATCAACATCAGGTTTTTTACTGAAGCTTATTTTCACAGTAGTGTTTTTTTTCATCAGAATCGACACAAACACAGTCACGCGGAGCTCCTACTTTTGGGTAGTTTTGGCCCTTCGGGTCCATGTAAACTTAACATAACCTAAACCTACGTATGTTTCTGTGTCGATTAAAATTGGGAAATTGAAATTTGTGAATGAGTTTCAAAAGAAGATTCTATGTTCTGTATGGGTAAACAGTTTAGAAAACAGAATTATTTTTCTTCATTCGAAACCAGGTTTCCAAAAAAGAAAAATAATTCTGTTTTCTAAAATCTTTATTGTACAAAATAAGTGAACAAATCACATAATATTGACTTAAGTTCCTATGTCCCCTGGATAATAAGGTGTATATAGTCTTTGCTGACTTTTTTAACGGTCGTGAGGTTTCGTACAAAGAAGAAAAGTGTTCGATCGTAACTGGTTACGAATAAGTAGAAATTCGTTTTTGATCGCAACTGGTTTCGTACAAGGCAGAAATAGTTTTCTCTCTCAAAGTCTTGCTGACGTTTACTCATGAACGGGTATGAGAGTTCATTCGTTTATAGAACTTCTCCTGTTGCCTCGAGTGCTGTAGTAAGTTCTTATTGTAAGTACTAGCCGTTGCCCGCGACTCCGTCCGCGTAGTATTCATGTATCGCTATCCCGTGGGAACTATGCAATTTTCCGGGATAAAACTGTCCTTCCCCGGGACTCAAACTATCTGTATACCGAATTTCATCTAACGCGGTTCAGCGGTTTAGACGTGATTGAGTAACAAACATCCAATTATCCAAACATCTTCACAAACTTTCATATTTATAATAACAATTTATACTTTTAAGGCATTTAGTGGATGTTGAGGTCAAGTGAACATTTCTATGCGTTAAGACACTCAGAAAAATCTAGCGGAGTTTAATAAAATAATAGCAGCGCTTGGTAATACACCAACAATGGCTAATTCCGCGTTACAAACAATGTAATAGTAGATTATTGTCGTGGCCTGGAAGTAGGCAATTGCTGGCTGAGTATGAGTATTAAACGGACGAGCTTGCGAGTTCGTTTAACTAATACGAAGCCAGCTATTGCTATTCCAGCCGAGACTAATATAAATCTTTTCTCAAAAATGGTGAATAATTCTGAAATAGAATAAACTTTTTCTCAAAATATATATACATTTAATTTTATTCCAATATTTTTCTTATGCTTTCCCGCCTTTTTTTCATTAAAAATAAACTGCAGGTGTATTTTTCTACCGAAAATACCACAAGCTTTTTCAGACCCAATAAAAAAAGCCCTGAGTTCCAACAAAATATCTGATACCGGCCAATAGCCTTCGCTGTATATGACTTGTGCCAACATTTCCATGGCCTTTTTAACTATTAAAAAAAAATGTGACTGATTGCAGGCGCGCTAATTCATTACTGTCGAGCTAGCGCGCCTGCAATCTTTTTAACTTTTTAATTTTTCGCAGACCATAAACTATGCACTTCACCTTCTGATATGTAAAGAATAATGTCAACTTTAACAGACATTTTTGAGAAAAACTATTTCAACGGAGCGTTGAAATTAAAATATTTTACCTCAAAAATATCTATCTAAAATTTTCTATTTTTGTAGGTTACGCCGTTATGCCGTTGTTGTTTACGCGGCGTTGAAGTATCATCGACGTATCTAATTAGCGAATCTTTGAGTCTTAAAAATACTATAAAACTTTCACTCATCATGTCTTCACTATATTGAATGCTATATATCGCGGTGTGGCCGAAATGTCCTGAGTCACTCGGAAGATTACAGACTGCCGATGGAAACTCCCAAGCACGCTACGCCACAGTAGCTACGTAAATTACAGTAGTGTAACGCGGGAACGTATCACTATTGCACTTATTACTGAACTAAAAGAATTTCTTTGCTCACCCGCGACCTTTTGATAGCTGAGTTTATGCAAGATATGCGTGTTCACGCAGGTCCTTCACATCCACACTGTAAGAACAAACAAAAATCACACGAACCCATCTATCACCACCACCACATTACACTGACGCGTTCCGAACTCAACCAGAGCTCATCTTCAAAGTAACACAACCGTACATCATGCTACTAGACGTTAGACACTTATTACTGTTTGCCCATCTTTTTCTTAATAAATGATCTTATCACAACTAAGTTAGCTGGAAAGATCCCTTATTAAGGATAAGAAAGAGAGAGAGAGAGAGAGAGAGAGACATTTATTTACACATATTCGATACATAATAAATAATTGGGACCACTCAGCATAAAGTTGCGGCAAGCCACAACGCTGTTTTTCAGTGGGACCCATATAAGCTCGCCTTTGTACTTCTCTCTGTGTATCTCTATTTTTTAAGTGCAATAAAGAGTTTACATACATACATACGTCCCACTTCCGATCATAGGCCTCTTCTTAGAATTAAATGGCTTGAGCCATAGTTCCCATATGATCTCAGTGCGAATTGGAAAATTCACACACACACTATTGAACTGCGGCCGCAGCGAAACGCCGAGCGGTTTTTATAGAAAAACGATTTTTAAGCTACTTATACATTAACAGGTAAAAGATAAAGGTTTTAAATTCAATATTAGACAGCGAAGGATCTACTTGCATGTGACGTCGCACGCAAGTAACGCCATACTTGCTGCATAGAGTAAAGCATTTTATAAAGAGAGAGAGATATATAGATTTTTCAAAAAATTGCTATAAATCTAATTTTCAACCGAATTCCTTTTTCGTCAATCATTTTTGTAATAATATATAGGATATGGCAAATTCAGAAGTTGTCAAACATATTATTGCTTACTGTTCCCGTACCATACTGTGTCGGAAGCTGTGCGCGGGAGCACAATCTAACCTCGACCGCAACACTGATTTGCGAAAATAAAACGAGACCGGATTACAGACGGCGCCGAGGTAATGAGATAGTGCTGCGCGCTACTGTATTTATTTATCGATGTTTTATTGTACAAACTTTTGCTCGCGACTTGGTCTGCGAAAAATGCGTTTATCGCAATATAATAATAAAATATTAATTGCCCTTTTAGGGTCTGAAAGTATCTTCAAACCATTATTACTATTATTCGATTAATTGCGTCTATTTCCTGAATTTGACGTTGATGTTTTAACTAATTTTAATCTTATTTTTCATTATTGTTTATGATTATTTTTGAATTTAATTGCAATTTGGCAATATCATTTTATTTTTGCTGACATGTATGTATTTAAGTTACTATTATACATTTGACGATCCTTTTCTGAATTTTTTATTCCTGAAATATTGCTCGTTGAATTCAAAAGAGACACAAATAAAAAGAACGTTTAATTGCAAAATAGTAAAACATCAATGATGTTTTTGAATTTTGTCAGTCAGGTAAGTTTGCTAGTAAGTTCAGTGTTAAATGATTCTGTCAAGTGTAATGAATTAAAAAAGGATAATTTTGATTAAATAATAATATTTTTTTTTAGTAAAACATGAAATGTGCACCTTGAACAAATTATTTTATTATTTTAGTCGCAAAATATCAGAGACACTGATTTAGCAGCTAAAACAATAGGACCGATTTAATAATTTAAAAACGAAACTGAAAAAAAAAAAAAAATTCAATAAATGAAATTAATTGCATTCATATTTTTATCGATATTTATTTTTTCCCTCACTAATCGGCGTTCCCGCGCAAAGTAATCATTTGTCTACTTGACTAAACTGAATTATATTATTTTTTATTATTATTTAATAATGGCGGAATAAATTGAAGGTTGGTTCGGCTTCTGTTCTAACTGCGTTCTGGGCTTATTCGAATCATCTTTGTTAAGGCCAAGATTGAAATAACCTTTGTTTTTATTCTTTATTGTGATAATACTATGAAGTTTTAGCATAGTTTGTATCATTTTGCATCATTAACAAACACTTTGATAGAGTTTATTTAAATTTTTATTTTGATTTGCGTAGAAAAATTGCTTTAGTATAAAACTTTGCTTATTTAATTGATTTATAGTTACAATAAAATACAATAATACAATATAATACAATAACCCTTTATTGCACACCAACACATTGTAAGCAGTACAGAAAGCACAGGTATATACATATGTAGTAGGAAGATAATTTCATTACTAAGTAAAAAATAAATCCAAATATTGAAGGTGGTTTGAATTCGCTCCGGAATTTGTAATTTGCTAATTAATACAAAGATACCATTAGATGATAATAAAGTTCAAATTATTCTACATAGATTAATTAAATAAATTAAATATCACGAAATTACATTAATTCTATCAAAGTAAGCTTAGCAAAAATTATACTAAGAGATTCGAATTATAATTATTAGTAATAACCCATACTTAAATACATATTAAAGACCCGTTCGTATTTTTTCATATATTTTGCATCGAACTGCTTGATATTTCTCTAACCATAGCCATATGTCGCAACAAACGTCGGTCGTTATTACTATTTTTTATTCTAGCTGTTGCCGATATATCGTCCGCGTAGAAATACATTTTATCGCTATACGCGGGAACTATGCAATTTTCAAGGATAAAACTATCCCATGTCCTTCCTCGAGATTCGAATTATCTGTATACCGTATTCGTAAAACCCATATCGAAAATACCAGAAAAATAAGACCAGCGCTGGGTTTTTATGCATCTGTATTTCAGTTTGTATTTTCGATTTGTATTTTTTTCTTATTGTGTCGAATTTTGGCAAATAAACTTGATAATTCTCTCTAATTCCAAATGCCATATGAGCCTTAACCAGTCGTTATTAGATTCCAACTGGGAACCATAGGGGCCGGGGGTTTATTACGATCACGACGACTTCTTACGACGCCGGTGACGCACGACGATTTCATTCATAGCAGCCATACAATTATTGTATGTAATGACGCATTTGGAAAATTTGTGGAGCAATTTTTTTCTAAGTTATCGTAAGATTACTGGAATTGCGCAAGATTTTGTAACAAATAGTGTTAGATGTTATAAATGTCTTGTCGATAAGAATCCACTTATAATAATTATTTTAAGAATGGTGTTTTTAAATATATATTTGCGTTACATGAAACTACTTTTATTCTTACCTCGGTGGTTAAATCTAGTGCAAACAACTTGTGTCGCTCCTTCGTTTTATTTTTGTACCTACCAAATTCATTTTTTTAAATTTTTCCTTCATACATAGCTTCTCATAATGAGAATATTATTACAAAATTAACAGGCGCACCGTACTAAACTTTTCAATTTTATTTTTAATCAGGCAGAACTATTAAGCATAATAGTATTGAGTGTAAAAGGGTTTAAAAGAAAACCTTCGGCATTTTTTTTTATCAATTCAGCGGGATTCGAGGGGCTGAAGACAAAGTGTTGTGACGGGCCAATGGAAAGGCCCATGTCTCAAAGGTTCCACCCTGGCGCGTAATTCATTTTCCATGATTGTATATACTTAAATTTCAACAAAATCCGGATAATATTTGCTATTATTGAATTACAAAAAGTTTTAATAACATAATTATGTTAGATTATGTAAGATAATTGTGTTAGATTTTAGTTTTTGTTACAATGCATCCTAAAAGCATGTAGTTAAATTGCAAAATTAATTAAATTATGCAAAGAATCCAATTCATGCAAACAGTCATTTTATTAAACGAAGTCCACCATTAGCAAAGAGCGCTCACACTATAATGTACTTACTTGGCGAGTGGTGTAGGTCGCGAGCGCCCCATTAAAAACAATAACCTCATGTAATAACTGTGCTCAAATTGATTTAAGATTTCACAGGCCATTTGTTAGTAAGGGTGAGTGCAGAAGGATAGTACTGTATGGCATTACGAAAACTTTTTTATTGTACGGATAAACCAGAAAAACTAGTATTTTCCTGGCAACGAAGACCGATTTGGCTGTCCACATTATTCTCCATCTGTCAAACATACATACTGTTTTAAACAAGCTCTAACAGAGAAATTGTTCACTTGTAAGTAAATCCAAATCTAATAATTATCTCCCAATTAATTAAAAATTATGAAAATTTTCATGAAAAGAACACTCATGTCACACTCGTGTTAAATTCGTCGTTTAATTTAGATTTACATCGATGCCGTTTTGTCACAAAAAAATCAAATTTGCAGTCTGAGATTCGATCTTTAATTTGTCGACAACCTAGTATAAAACAGGAATCAAAAGTTTGATATCAAACTAAATCAAAGTATCTTTAGCGGTTTGCCAGCTCTTTGATCATTAGTTATATTGTAAAAAATACATGTATACAATGCAAGTTAAATAAGAACTTGTAATACAATAATTTTTACGTTATTTGCTGGCATGAAAAAAGTTTTTGTCATCAAAACTACATTATCTAGATCAAATTTGAAATTAATCCGATCACAAGGAGTTGGTTATATTATTGCAGAATTTAAAGACAATTAACATACATACTGCATGGGTATGCAAGCTAAATAAAAGCGTGTAAAAATCTATTAAGTATTTTATTTTGGAAATCCCATATTCATCATTGTGTTCTCATCCTAACTTTTGACCCTTCGACCACTGCCCTCGGTCGCTTCCGATGCAGGATAAATATAATCATTATATCGAATTAGCATTATTTGTTACGCTCCAGCGTAAGTATAAATATGTTCAGCGAATTAATTGAAATAATATGTTATTTTGTAGTTCATATATTATAGAGAGAGTCTTAAACACGGTTTATTAAGAACGGTACCTCGCCTTAAACGAAGTAATTGTAGGTTGTTCATATTTTTGAGTTTGTGTTTTATAAAAAGTTGTGTTATACATATTAAACCGTAAAATATTAGTAGATTGTACAAGTGCATAAATCGTGTTATTTTACCCTCAACTGTCAAAACGCCTGCAGCTCGGGTAGATATTAAATATCTTGGATAAAATCAGTTTTTTGAATGTATATGCTATGTATTCCCAAATGGGGTAGGCAGAGTACACGAAAAGTTACCGCTTCGGAGCCACTTTTAGCAATTTTAGGTTTTCAGTTTGAACAAGTTACCCTTCTATATATTCGCTTTCCTTTTCATTTAGACTACGAAGAAATTAAACAGTTAAACAATTATCTGTTATTTTTCAAGCATTACTATTTCTGCTATAAATTATTAGAATTTTCTAGTTTTATAATTTATATTTTTTTATTATTGAAATCACAATTACATCCACTTAATGATACCGGATTGACTTGACATTTTGTATAAAACTTTTTTTTACTGTATCATACGCGTGTTCAACTTTTATTAATTTGGTCTCGACAGTAAAATGAGTTCGTATATTCTTACATTTGTTAAATCGTATGTGCACAGTATTAACTTGGTTTATGAGCAATGTTTTTGTTATTACAGCGCATACTGCGGTCAGCGCGAGCGCATCGGTTCAGATGTGAGTTATGCGGCCGCAGAACTCATGTCTTTGGGAATATGGAGCTAGGAAACTTTGGATAGTACACTATAAATAATGTTTTTGGTAAAAAAAAAACATTTTTAATTCATTTTTTTTTGCTGACTGTACTTTTTGTCGACTTTACTTGCATTGTAACCCAAAATAAATTTGCATACCAAATTTCAGTCCATTAACCGTTCAAGAGTTCCATCCTGCGGAGACGATCCTGGCCGAAGTACTACCAAATTATTGTATTGTCACGCAATTTACATCAGTATGCCAAATTTCAAGTCGGCCGAATTTAAGCAAGATTTGACTACAGACAGACAGTCACAACGGGACAGGTGAAACTAAATAAAATCTTGTAGTAAACAAAACTTTTTGCACGTAAATTCTACGCAGAAATAGGTAAACTCAAACTTTTTTTTGATGCGTCATTGTGTCCATCTTTATGGCATGTATATTTCGCTACTTAAATACAAAAGCGACACAAAAGAAAAAAATATATATTGAAAAAATCGCATCTTTAATGCAATTTAAAATTCGATTTTTGTGATCAAAACATGAAACTACTAATCACTCATATTAAATTGTTTGCGCGGCGCGCAGTGTTTGCAGCAACGCTTCGTTGCTCCGAGACGAAGGCATTATGAAACATAGCTAACTCGATTTAAGAGTGAGTTAGGGTCATTACGAGGATCAAACACTCAATCGGGCGTCCGCTTTAAGTTTAAGACTCTCTAAGAGAACATTTTATAGATGTCATAACGCCACTGAACGTGCTACTAAATTAAAGACAAAGAGATGGCGGGAACAAGACAAGTGAAGACAAATAATTAAGCTACTAAGTGGGTATTATCGAGTATCATAGGTTTTTTGAAGTCAATATTTAGTACAAGAATTTAAACTCTAACTTTCTATTTCGCAACTCTAGTCTACACAACCTTTTTGTCAGTCCGAACACGCTGCGTTTACGAGGCAAGCTAGCGCACTTAACTGCATTTGTTTTTGTAACATGGTAACACCAGTGTTTTTGCTCGCACCGTGTTTTTGTAACTGGCAACATTGCTGTTCTGTGTACACCTAATTCGCGGTTATGGGGCAAAAAGTTATGCACTATTGAACGCTATTGAGTTTGCGTTTGGAACAAGAGAATGTGGTGTATTATGCGTTTGATCTTGGTCTTGGTGCATTCTGAACAAAGCATGACGGAGTTGTCTTAAAGGTCTCTACGTATTTCACCGTATCGTGACCGTCATAGCAACTTTATGCAGGTGATAGGACCTTGTGCAAGGTCCGCCCGGGTTGCTACCACTATCTTGCTCGCTAATCCTGCTGTGAAGCAGCAGTGATTGCAATGTTGTGTTTCGGCGTGGAGAGTAAGACAGCCGGTGAAATTACTGGCACTTGAGGTATCCCATCTTAGGCCTCTAGGTTGGCAACGCATCTGCAATACCCTGGTGTGTGGGTCAGCGAAAAATATTCTTTGAATCGAAAAGTATGGACATGTATGTGTTTGACATTCCGTTTGACACTCCGTCTGACACGTTCATATTACGGGCATGGCATTATACGGTGTCATGTGTAGAGACTTTAACTAACCTTATTTTTATTTTATTTATTTATATATTTGGGGCATCAACAGCAACAGTACATTATAATTGGACTTTGGTTACTAAGGTTTTTTTTTGTTTTTGTTTTTTATCAAATAGCTGGCAAACGAGCATAATGGTCACCTGATGGTAAATGATCACCACCGCACATGGACACCTGCAGCATTACTAGGACTGCGGGTGCGTTGCCGGCCTAAAGGGAGGGCTAAACGGGAGGGGGGGAAGGGAGTTGGACCTCCGGATCCCCCGCTCACCGAACGAAACAAAGTAGCAAAACTGCTATTTCACGCCGATATTCTGTGGGAGTGTGGTACTAACCCGGTCGAGCCGGCCCATTCGTACTGCAGGCAGCAAGTGGTTACAGTAAGGCTCTACCACATGTAAAAAGGCTAAGGTTAGGTTAGGTTATTTTAATGTTTTTTCGACCATTTTCACCCCTCAACCAAAAAAAAATTACTCCCGCTGCACTTCCAACTGTGGCAGTCTAGTGGTTTAACTAATGGCCTTTCAAGCAGAGAGCCGTGGGTTCGAGTTTGGTTTTGCACTTTCTAAGTTTTTCGGAATTTATGTGTGAAATTACATTCGCAGTTTTTAATGAACTTTACGATGATGGAAAACATCGTGAACAAATCACACACCTGTGAAGAAATTCAATGGTGTGTGTGTGAAGTTCCCAATTCGCACTGGGCCCGCGTGTGAACTATGGCTCTAGCCCTCTCATTCTGAAAAGACTTTCCTACAGTGGGCGTATATTAGGCAGAGTTAACTCCACAGCTCTACGATACCACGATACGAAGTTCTCACAAACCCATGTATCACACTACCAACGCTAACATGTTTCGAACTCAATTAGAGTTCATCATCAGCGCAACACAAGCGTTCACCACGCTACCAGATGTTATACCTAAATCCAATTAATGGAAAACCTAAGCTACTGAGTACTGTCTTTGTACTTGTATGTTAGTGGGTTAGTAAGTGTTAATAATTATTATCAGTACTTGAATGGTAAATGAGTCTTTGTACTTGAAATAAATGTTTTTTTTATTTAATGCACGTTCTTTTTTTGAAGTCGGTTAAACAGCTTAGAAAACCCATACACCACGCTCGCAGCCAATAATAGAAACTAACCAGAGCACATCGACCAATTACAGATGATTTATACCAACCGATTATTTATTGTCCGTACGTATTCGCATTTTAATTGAGGTAATCGATTTTATGAATCGATCATTTTTGTGGGACCACCCAGCGAGGTCTCGTTACGTGTGAAATATGCTAAGATTTATTAGTATGTGGCCATGTTTGTTACACTTTAATAACGTGCTCATTTAAATTCTATTTCGATAGTAACAAAGTTGAGAATCGGTGAGGTTAATTAGATATTGTTACATTTCACGACTGCAATCGATTTTACAATCGATTTTGTTCTCGCGGTGAAGAGGTTCAGAATGGATGGAGATTAGTGGTGTGACCTTAAATATGGTTTCAACATAAATTTAATTAGGGATTACTCCGAAGTGCGATATTGCATTAAATATCATCTCAGCCTATATATGTCCCACTGCTGGGCACAGGCCTCCTCTCAGAATAAGAGGGCTTGGGCCATAGTTCCCACGCGGGCCCAGTGCGGATTGGGAACTTCACACGCACCATTGAATTGCTTCGCAGGTTTTGCTCGCCGATGTTTTCCTTCACCGCAAAGCTCGTGGTAAACTTCAAATGTAATTCCGAGAAAAACTCAGAGGTGCGAGCCGGGGTTTGAACCCACGACCCTCTGCTTGAGAGGCGATAGGTCAAACCACTAGGCCACCACGGCTTTAAATATGGGATGCATTAATAATAATAATTCTAATAGGGATTTTGACGCCATTAAAAAATAATTCGAAGGCACGACTCCAGTGAAAAAACGCTTTATTTAGCCCTGAAAACCAGATTAATTTTTGATTTACTGTAAAATTAGATTTTTTGTTGCTTTAAAACTAGTTTATTTAAATTTAGTTAGTTGATTGAGTTGGCGAACAAATAGCGACTTATGACGTCATAAGTCGCTATTGCCATTGAAACTCTATGGGAGAATTGTGTTTTGACAGCTCATAAAAAGTACGTCAGTTGATTGGCGGTGTCAACATCCCTATCCTACTAATATTATAAATTCGAAAGTTAGTGAGTGAGTAAGTGAGTATGTTTGTTACTCCTTCACGCTGGAACGGCTGAACAGATTTGGATGAAATTTGGTACGTAGATAGCTGGACATCTGGAATAAAACATAGGCTACTTTTTATTCCGATATTCCCACGGGATAGATATAAAATCTCGAAATAACCGCTGTGCTTTGAGTCATAAAATTTGACAAGATTGTTTTTAATGTAACGTCAATGAAAACTATGATTTAATTTACGAGAATTTCCATTGGAATTTTTGAAAATCCCTTAATTTAAATTTAGCAGCTGGATCTAATTAATGATTTACGTGTGCGAAGTTGCGGGTGAACACTAGTGATGAATAAATATTCTTGATGTGTGCTGCATACGACTTACACAATTGATAACCATATAGAAATAATACAATGTTTTTCAATACGACCGGATTCGATTGCCAAGCCGAGTATAAGTTTTTTTAAAGCTAATGTATGCAGTTTTTCTTATTACTTAAATCGATGATATGGTTCCTAACAACAAATCTTTGTACGTCGTACCTATAGTTACAAATTTGTTCATACTAAATGTGCCACCTTATATACAGGATGTTACATATAAGAGTTTTATGATAAGACGTATATCACGCAGCATTAACTGAGCACGAAACACTAATTTTGTATTACGTCTTGTGTAACACCCTGTTGAATAGACCATAAGATTATAATTTAATTATGATAATAATTAGGTTCATACGACAGAATTGTACTTTTCAGTGATGTGATTTGAAAATTGTTCTTCTGTGCTGGGTTTTAGGACTGAGCATGATGATACATTCTTCTTCAGCACCCCTTGCCACCCAATGCTGAGAGTAAGCCTCCAGCAATATGCGCCACAAATACATAATTTATTCGTAATTATATGTACAGTTCCTTATAGAGACATACTAATTTGTCTTGGTCTTGAATGGGTCATATAGCACGGGGAACAGATGGCCGTTGGGGCCGAAAAGTTCTCAAATGGAGATCGCGGATCGGCAAGCGCAGCGTAGGACATCCATCAACGAGATGGATAAATGACATGAGATATGTAGGCCTGTATGAGATATGTGGGCTGGTCATATCTGTATAAGAACCGACAATCGCTGGAGTAACAGAGTTCTTGCTGGAGACCGCGTCTTGACAAACGTAGTTTAGGACGCCCACCGGTCAGGTGGAGTGACGATCTGCAAAAGGCTGCTGGTAGAAGCTGGATGCGTCTAGTGGAGGACAGGGCGTAATGGCGCTCTTTGGGGGAGGCCTACGTCCAGCAGTGGACTGCTATAGGCTGATGATGATGATGAGTATGGAAGATACACTTTAATAAATTAAAACCTTGCTCCAATGATTTCTCTGAAATGCTACTGAATCAAATTGAGACATACTTTTGGCAATGAGTGTACATGATCGTTGTAACCTGTAACGAACAGCAGCCTTTAAAACCACGAATATATCACTTGAACAGATTAAAATTCGAAATGTGATTGCAAAAAGACGTATAAGCCATTGCAAGCTGGGGTTTATACGACGTTTTTGTTCTTTGTTGAATTGTACGAGCGGGCAAAAACGACAACAATAACTCATTTTTATAGCAATATCTCCTCAATTGGTAGAATTAATACGACAATTCATCTCACACAACAAGCACTGGCAGTGAATAAAATGAGACAAGTGCGCGTCCGGCCGCGCGCAGTTCAAGGTTCCGTACTAAATAAGCAGCATTTTTTTTAACAGTTGGCTTATTTTAGTTTATTTACTCATTCAATATAATATTACATCATAATTTACAAAAATGTCTAGTTGCAAGATTTTTTATTGAAAAAAACCAATGGTTATATAAATAAGATGAATAATACGGTATTTGACAACTCCTGATTTTGCCATATCTTAATATTATTATGAAAATATAGATAAACAGATAGTGTTTAGCGAAGAGAAAATTTAAATCGGTTGAAAATTGGATTTATAGTGATGTTTTGAAAAATCTATATACCTGTCTCTTTCTCAAACGCTTTTCTCTATGCAGCAAGTATGGCAGTACTGGCGTGTGACGTCACATGCCAGTATGTCTTTCTCTGTCTAATCTTGAATTTCAAACCTTTATAACTTTGTTATTTGCAAAGGTAGCTTAAAAATTGTTTTTCTATTCGATAACAGCCATTGTGTAGTTTTAATTTATAAAACATATACAAAATAGTCAAATACCATATTTTATTAAAAATAGTGTAATATATTGACTGTAATATATTGTAATATACTGTAATATAATTAACTGTAACTTCCCAATACTATGGATTTGTTAGAAACAAAAAATATTAATTAATTCATAATAATAATGTAAAAAACGCTACGAAAATCAAGAAAGTAGTTAAATAAGAAAGATACTAGCAAATATTTGCACTTTAAGTTAATTATTTTTCGTGAAATATCCAACAATGTTATTTAAATTAAACCATGGAAAAAATACAATAAAACTCTACCTGTACAAATTATACAGCTTTCTAATACAAAATTTCTTAGCTAAACTGTCACAGTCACGGACGATGGACATTACATAATTTATAGATATTGTTTTTAAAATGTTGACTATGGAACCTTAAAAACGAAAGGAGTCTTCATTGGCAGCCAGAGAAATAATCAAAAACTATAATTATAAGGTTTCCGGCCAGTATTAAATATAAATCAAAGCCATTAAACATTCGTATAAAAATTAAAAAGTAAACTTTTTGCTACAATCCGTTACAAGGAATGGGCGGGTCACGTGCTGTGATGTACACGAGCATTACAGTTTAAACGATGTTCTAATTTTGAAAAATTCGTTCGAAAGGTTTTTCAACCGGCCAGTTCGTATTAGTCCGAGAGCTGTTAGTTTCTTATAATTAAAAATTATGGGGAAAGGTAGTAGGGCGATTTTTATTGGTCAAAAACTTGACACAAATTTTTGCTTGATGAATGAAATAGTACGTACGTAAGCAGCTGTCTTGTAACGGAAATTTAAATACATAATAGGTAAAATATAGCTTATATTTTGATGGTACATATGAGGTACCTGACAGGTGATCTAGACTATTAAAATAATTAAAGACTCACTTTTAAATTAATACCCTCTAACCTCCTGTGTTTTGTATTTTGATATCATTCAGAAAATATCACAAAGTCGTATAAGTTTCTGCGCTTCCTCAAATGCCTACTCTAAAAGGTCTTCCAGCTCTCGGTTTATAAGAACAAGTGTTTAGTTTTTAGATCGTGTTCTGTCTTAAATAACAACGTTGCTGACTTTTAAAACGTCACTTATTTAAATGGTAACGTTTAGCTCGAAGCTTCGCTCTTCACAATTCATCAAAATTAACAAGCTTCTTAAAGTTCAAACCTCGACTTCGCGTGTCATGCAAAAAATTATAGGTACTCATAAATTTTACAGAAACAACAATTAAGTAATCATTTAAATTTCGTCAAACCAATGATACAGTTATGCACGACGTGGAAAAATGGCGCCTCAGCAGTCAAACAAATTGCACGTTTAAAAAAAGTTGCCAAATTTATTTTGCCCGCCAACTAAGTTTTAACGTACGAAAACAATAAGGTCGAGTTTCAGTTGGCTCTGTGTTGGTAGCTCTGGATTCATAATGAGATAATTATTTGACTGTATGCAGTCAAATAAATATTTAAATTTGACAACCGAGCTTTCCCCGCGTGCGTCCAATTTACATATATCTTTTCGGGAAATATTATATGTGCACTCAGAAACATGATTTTTGAAGCATTCCTCATGTTTCTGCGTTCGGATACTTGTGGCAATGTTCTTTTACAATTCTTCTTAAATACCACGAACGGGAAATATTTTTCTCACATATTTTTGATAAAATTTTTGCTCAAATATATAAGAAATATATAAGAAAGCAACCTTAAAGTCTAGCTCCAGTCATTCGAAGTTATAAATATAAAACTAAGTAACTGTAAACAATTCCGGTGGCAGGACCTTGCGCAAGGTCTGCCCAGGATTGCTACCAGCATCTTGTTCTCTAATCCTGCCGTGAAGCAGCAGTGCTTGCACTGTTGTGTTTCGGCGTGGAGAGTAAAACAGCCGGTGAAATTACTGGCACTTGAGGTATCCCATCATCCTAGGTTGGCAACGCATCTGCAATACCCCTGGTGTTGCAGATTTTTATGGGCGATGATAATCTCTTACTGTCAGGAGACCCTCTTGCTCGTTTGCAATCCAGTCGAATAAAAAAAAAAATAGCTCACCCGCGATCTCACGGTAGCTACTTTTATGCAACAATTGTATGTTCATGCAGCTCCTCCGCCTCCACGCTGTAAGGACACACACACATCACACATACCCCACTTTCGCCACAAGTACCACCACGCTTAGCTTAAATAATGAAGGTGTTGTCCTGTTTTTTTAACCCCCGACGCGAAAAGAGGGGTGTTACAAGTTTGACCGCTCTGTGTGTCTTTGTGTGGCACCGTAGCTCTTAAACGGGTGGACCAATTTGAATGCAGTTTTTTTATTTGAAGCTAAGTTTTCTAGCGATGGTTCTTAAACATGTTTTATAAAAATCGGTTTAGCCGTTTCTGAGATATTGAACTTTGAAGTGACAAAGTTGGGGGTTCGCCATCTTTTTGTTGGTGAGTTTAGGGTAGGTATAGAAAACAAAAGATAGATTTTGCACTAAACGAGCAGCAAACTATATGCCTGTTTTAGCTTCAATTTAATTTACTCCAGGGGGAATGAGAGAGAAAAAGAAAGATTTATTCACACAAGTTTGGCATACACACGCATAAAAACTACACAAATTGATGATATAAATAAAAATGCAGACACGCACAACTTCCTTCCTGTCTATAGGTAGCTGAACAAGGAGAAATCTGAATCCTGTTTATTACTCGTAAAATGTGTTTTAAAAAATATTTTTTAACTCTGTGCAGTGTATCCGATCGCAATACAAATATTATAAACAAGATGGTTATTAAAATTAAATAAATATGAACTCGTTTCAAAACTGTACCGCCGAAGTGAACCGTTAATTTTTATTAATTTTAAAACCAGTCACGAATTATGTGCGGGTTTTAGTAAAAAAGTGTAGTAACTCCTTTTACTTCAGTTTTATTACAGAATTACTGAACAGCAAAAAACGGCACAGTATAATACAGATTTTTATTTAAATACACAGTGTAAAAATGTAAAATATATGTATGTATGTATGTATGTAAACTCTTTATTGTACAAAAGAAAATTAACAAAATACAATTGACAAACTTTAAAATACTCACCATATTGATATTGATTGATATAATGTATACCAAAAATGAAATAATAATATGTATACCTACAAAAAAAAATTATATTTCGTTGTGATTTTTTCCGAATTATTTTCAACAGAGGTTTTTCCGACTCAGTGTAGATTTTTTTGAGAGAGAGAGAAAGAGAGAAACCTAAATTGAATAAAGATATTTTGACTTAAACTTTGAGTAGGTGCACTGATGATTTCGCGAGACTGGTGTGCCGGTGGAAGCATTGGTGAGTTGTCGTTCATTGTGGCGTCCTAGAGAGGAAGCCTTTTTCAACAGTTGACGTCTTCTAACTGAAGATGATGATGATGGCTATAATGATAATAACTATTTTGTAGCAACAGTATTCCATACAGTAAATAGCCCATTATAATTTAAAGCCATGTCTTAATAATTCTTTGCTAGTACGACTTCGGTGATTCCCTAGATTTGTGAATTACTAGAAACAAGCGAGGATCACTTTATATTCGTAGTTATGCAAATACCGTTCGCAAATAAAGCCGTAGTTCATATGGGCTTAAACTTTAATTGCATGGCGAGGCACTGGTTGCGATAGCCTGGTGGCCGTATTCTGATGATCAGGGTTCGGAGTCTTCAAAGCACGCTACGACAAAAGGGATCCATGGAGTCGGCATTAATGTAAAATTCTTACTCTTATCTTTTAACAATAAATTCTAATCGCGGTCTAAGCACCTCAAGTACTCAGCTTTGGAGCCAGCGTATGACTTCATGCCTTTTGCGCTCGAGACGGCTGGTCCTTGGGGGGTTTGGCATGTGTTGGAAAAATAAATAAATTTATGATGAAATCCCCTTCTTGTGTAATATGCATTATATACCTACCTAATTGTTGACAATAAACGCATTTTCTTTCTTTTCTTTTCTTTTTTTCTTTCATGAATTTAATTCATATTTATTTTTTTAGCTTAAAATGTCTGCAGTGGGTCAGTAAGACCGCTTGTAGACGTCCGTTGTTTCACCGGGTAACGGACCGTTTCTTTTGCCGGACTTGCGGTGTTACAAGGCTTAGTCGCCGGACAAGTGTCCGGTGCATATACACACATTCATTATAAGCCATACAACACCGCAACTCCGGCAAAAAAACGGCCCGTTGTCCGGTTAAAACAACGGACGTCTACAAGCAGCCTAAAGAAAGTTTAAAAAAAATATAAAAAAAACTTTCATCATCA
Organism: Choristoneura fumiferana; assembly: GCF_025370935.1. Lineage (NCBI taxonomy): Eukaryota > Metazoa > Arthropoda > Insecta > Lepidoptera > Tortricidae > Choristoneura > Choristoneura fumiferana. Next base: position 18,831,335 of record NC_133479.1, on the reverse strand, counting down.
TCATCATCTCAGCCCTAGGATGTCCACTGTTGAACATAGGCCTCCCCTACAGACCTCCAGTTGCTTCAGTTGGCAGCGGCCTGCATCCACCGTGAACCCGCAGCTTTAACCAGGTCATCCGTCCATCTCCACTCGAGAACTTTTCGGCCCCAACGGCCATCCGCTCTCCGTGCTATATGGCCCGCCCATTGGCACTTGAACGAGCTAATTCGCTTGCCTATGTCGGTGACCCTTGTTCTTCTACGTATCTCCTCATTTCTGATTCGATCCCGTAGAGAAACCCCAAGCATAGCAAAAAAATCTTTACACTTAGTCAAAGTACTATTGGCATAAAGTTCTGGAACGTCTTCGTTCAGAATACGTCCCAGCCTGGTAATGGGTAACCATTGTGGCCCGCGTCACGTATGAAATATCTAATACCCGTCCTGACCCGGGACCGACGGCGTCCGCGCTATTTAGTTGTTAATCAACATTCTTGGACAATAACATATTGTTAATCCAGGATTACTTAGTTAAGTGTTGGGTCAAAGGTCAAGTTGAGGTTATTTGAATTATGTATAGTACCTAGCTTTTGTGAGTTGTGGTGGCCTGGTGAGTTCTGTGGCTTTTTAAGCAGAAGGCTGTGGGTTCAAACCTGTGCTAGAACGTCCGAGTTTTTCGGCATTAGGTTATTTATTTATTTGTCAACTAAAAATTACAGCATTACACACTTATACTTTCACTTGCCCACTTGCTCGTTTGCCATCCAGTCGAATAAAAAAAATATATATATATTATAAATGCGAAAGTATGTGTGTTTGTATGTTTGTCCGTCTTCCACGTCAAAAGTGACGGATCGACGTGACTTTTGGCAAAAAGATAGTTTATGTGCCAGAGAGTGACATAGGCTACTCTTTATCCCGGACTGTACAACTCCCGAGAGAACAGCGCATGATAACCGAATTCCACGCGGGCGAAGCCACGGGCAAAAGCTAGTGCATAATTGTTTGTGTCAATGGAATAAAGAGATATGACTATAATGACTACGGGCTTTTTGAGGCTGAACTCCAGAGCTCCATGTATATAAAAGAATATCAACCTCCAAAAGAAAGATAAAAAAAAACATACGTAAAGGCGTCAGAAAAAATAAAATGAATATGCGCGTGCCACGAAATTGTACTATAATCAACAAACTGCCAGTCTTGAGAAGGGCGCTGATCTTTTGGGACCATTAAAATTTGGCCACCGTACATTGAAAAGAAATACATTACCTTTATTATTATATTTATTATGGAGCCCTTAATACATCATGGTCATCTTTAACAAATACCGCAGGTTGTACTCCAAATAAAATTAGCCTAAGGTTCGACCAACTCCGGTCCCACCTGCAGTATTCAAAGCCTCTTTAAAAATTCAAAACTTAGGTGTCAAAAATAGACCTAAGATTTCTCAGCGACGACTCGCTCAAGCTACTGTGCAAACTAAAGACTTTTCTGAAAACGTGACTCCAGAATTTGTTATATGTAAATTAGCGATTTGTCCTGCGCCTGGGCAGAGAGCTAGGCTTTTCTGTTCATTTGATGAAAAATATATAAAGGATATAAGGTTGTTAAATTAGTAAAGGAAAGTAAACTCTGTTGGTAGGTGGGATAATTGATAATTGTAAAGCTAGGCTAGGTTTTAAGGATTTTTTGTTAAAATATGTCGGGAGTAATATGAGCTGTTAATAGGTGTGGCTGTGCTATTTTGGTGTGATTATTAGGTTAGAAAGCAACAGTACTGAAATTTTCTTAAAGCGATGAAATTATTACGATTAATATTGGTTACTATGAAGAATTAAAATGCCATATTGGACTTGTACCCACTACTCGTACAACTTTCTCTCAATGAACTATCATTGTACTCATCAAGACGATCACAGGTTTTTTTTTTTTATAAAATGGGGTGACACAAGCAAGTTTTTTTAACAATTGCACCCACTTTTTTATATGATAACATAACGGATAACTCACGTCTGAAATCGAGTTTAGCTCGACATGTTTCGGGCTAGTCCGTAACCCTTAATCTGGGAGCTACGCGACTCGGTGGCTGCTATATGTGTGCCACTTGTTTGGAAAAAAAAAAAAAGTTAAATTGTCACCTCTCAGAAATTCTAGGTGACAAGACTGCTACTATGTCATTTTTTATTTATTTGTATCTCTTCTATGACACTATTCATAAATCCTAAAAAAATACTTTTGGTAAAATCTTGCTATGCAAATCTGTGGCATAGTGTGATCTAAATGGGTTACCATTTATGGTACATTTTGATAAAAAACAGGGTGTAAGATTTGGGTCATCTATATCATTATCTCCAGGTTTAAAATCACTGCGTTAAATAAACACCGTTGGGTTATAATTGACTTGGAGTACTAAGTTTAGTGGAGGGTATTGAGCAACTCTATATCAGATAATGTGAGTTCAGAACATTACGCAGGCGTAGACAATAAGCGCACGCGCAGAATATAAGACAATTAAACGGTCGGGAACAAAAAGAGGACTAAATTTGGAATTGCCTGCGCGCTGTTGGTTGAGAATACTTTAAAACTCTCAGGTTTTGCTATCATTTTTAGGGTTCCGTACCCAAAGGGTAAAAACGGGAACCCAGCTATTACTAAGACTCCGCTGTCCGGCCGTCCGTCCGTCCGTCTGTCCGTCCGTCTGTCACAGGGCTCTATCTCTCGAGTCGTATTATAGACAATTGAAATTTTCATAGATTATATATTTCTGTTGCCGCTATAACAGCAAATACTAAAAACAGAAAACGTGTTTTTTTTTGCTAATGTCTAATGTTGTATAGATAATGGTACGGGACCCTTCGCACGCGAGTCCGTCTCGCACTTGGCCGGTTTTTTACAAACTTTTTCGTGTATAATATTAGTGAGATTGGGTAAGTTAGACGCAATGTATTCTTCTGGTTTTAAATCTGTCTGTACAACAGTATTTTGAAATTTTAAACTTTCGATGCGTATGCGCTTGTAAAGTACTCTAAACTCAATACCACCCACACTAACATCTCAACAGTTGTACCAATTAAACATCTGAAGATCGGCCTTGAACTGTACTGGATTAATTATTTCCATTGTACTAAAAAACACCTTCGAAAACCAATGTAATTTTACGCTTACTAATACTAAACGTAGACGAAAATGAATCTTAGCGCATTGGTGTAAGAGTTATAGCGCCATTGTTTGAGTGTAAGATGTCGGTTATAGTTTAATCCAATAAAAGAACACATGTCGGATGCGCTTCTTAGTGAACAAATTTTGTGGGTTTAACGGGTACAGGTTATTTTCGAAAGCGATTTTCGTTTTTTTTTCAAAAATATTTTTTATTATATAATTATTTTTGTTATATAATTTTAATCTTAAACTATGCTAGTAAATAAAGAACAACAGCGTAGAGCTTAAGGCCTTGAGTTCGATTCCCGTCGGAGCAGATTAATAGATATTTTGTTTAAATAATACCATCGTTTGTTTTTGAGTCTTAAAAATGTAATATGTATACATATTTATAAAGAGGTTTTTCTATGTTTTAAATTAGATCAATTGGGTATAAATATTCACATACATACTAATTATTATAAATGCAAAAGTGTGTGTGTTTGTATGTTTGTCCGTCTTTCACGTCGAAACGGAGCGACGGATCGACATGGTTTTTGGCATAGAGATAGTTTATGGGCCAGAGACATAGATCAGTGAATACCTACAGAAGTTGCTTTTTATCCCAATATACCGACGGGATCGGGGGGTAATGTCTAAATTTTTACCGCTATAATTAGACATATGTATTTAGCGCGGGTGTTTTTATGCAATGTTATTGGAATGCACTATGTATTTTTTGTGAATTGGGTTTGCACGTGCGAAGCCGTGAGTTAAAGCTAATTTATGAATAAAAACTAGAATTCGAATTCGATAATCGAAACTAGTCGAAAGTGCCCGCTAAGACCAACTTTATAAAGAGCACTCAAACGACGAGGTACTTATCTATCTCTGAACGTGGGCGTCAAGTGGGCCTTATGGCTTAAAGTAATTGCTTTCCAATCCAGCAAACAAGGTTAAAGGATAATCAGTGAATCATCTGTTATGTAATGACTTGGTTAAATCATTGTAAAGTCAAGATGTAAAAGAGAACTAATTAGTTGATGGGATTTTGTGCGTCATTACTATGTAATATTTTTATACAGGATGTCCCGGAAGTAGTACGATAACTTTGTGGGGAAGATAGGTGGGTAGGTTACCTACCAAATATAAATAAATGATCTTTGTATAAGTCTGTTTTTGATAAATTTTAAGAATTTCTAAAACTTTGCATAAAAAACTGCACCAATTTTCATGTCTGTAATTCTAGCGTTTGTAATTTAACACGCCAAGATTACATTAAAAAAGTTATGACTAGGATTATAATATAAGTTTCTTAAATTTTCTACTTTTCAACGCAACTAACTACCAACGCAATGTACCTATTAGAAAAGTAAAAAAAAAAGGTTAACATCGATAAAGGCGTTCTCAAGTTATGACATGATCAAGCGAAATAAAGCTTCTTTTTATAAATAAAAATACCTTTACAAATATCTGTTGCATAAAACATATCTTCTAACTTATCAGAAGGATATGAGGCTGGTCTTTAGTTAAATTATTTCGCATTCTGCATCTAAATAACTTCAACTTTTTAATATACATCACGCGTTGATGTCTATTACACTGAAAACAGCAAAGTCAAACGAAGGTCACCAAAATGGTATAGTCAAATTTGATTTCGTTTAAACAACACTAAACGTAGGTTAAATGAACAGAAATTTAACAATCGCTTATAAAGTTGGCTATATCTGTACAGTGAACTTTAACAGCATATCAACACTGTGAGAACAGAACAAAACAATGTTACTATGTCCTAGATTACTAAATTCATAACCATCCCGAAACAGTGACGTCTGACATTTGACAGGAAATGTCAAATGTCATTCCAAACTAAACTGAGAGTTGAGAGAAATCACGATCTCATTAAGAGTTAAGACGATTTGCAATCAAGAATGCTGCTTTGTTTGATGGGGTTATGCGAAGGTACTATATTAATATTATTATTATAGCTTTTGTAAACAAAAATGTATTTTTGTAATAACTTATGATATAATTGCCTCAATTTGTTAATTTAGTGATACAAAAAATAAATAACTAATTTTTAATACATTTGAAGGTTTGTAGCTGTTGGCATCTGATTGCCTTGGTTTTAGACGAAAATTTTATTTTACGCGCTAGAGCATAAAAAAGCATTTTATGCAGCTTACATCTAGCATAAATACAAACTCAACAATCACTAGAAGTGATACACCTTTGGCCTCATCTGCACTTAACATCAGGTGAGATAGCGGTCAATCACGGTCAGTTTTACGTAAAAAAAATAGCAGATTGTACAACGAGAGCATAAAACGAGCCATTTTACCCGAGGCATTCATAGAGCCACCCGAGCCGGTACGGCGAGGGTGGATGGGCACGTCGAGGGAAAAATCGGTTTAATGCTCGAGTTTTACACTGCTTTTCACTTCGCTTGAAAGGAAATTAAATAGTAACAGTGGAAACAATTGTTCACTGACTAAGGAACCTTTTATTTTTCATGCATTGCTAATTATAATAAAATAATAATTATACATTTTCAGTTTTATTGACTTATTTTGATTAATTTGATTGATTTTTAGTTTAACATAAAATAAAAATTATTAAATAAAATAAATACAAACTCTTTTGTTTGTGGCTGTTTGACACCTGATTAGACCAATATTTTACTTTATGTACTGGAGCATAAAAAGTCATTTTATGTCACCTACATCCAGCATTAATACCAACTTCACGAGCATGAGAAGTGAAAAAACTTTTATTCAAAATAGCAAACATAAAAAAGCTGCAGGAAGAAGGTCTCGACATAGTGCAGCCGATAGTGACCGGATATGGCCCAGTGTTCCCATGACAATGCTATCGCTACGATGCGCACGCGCTGCCCACGCAACCAACTGCTTGTATACTGTGGATCTTAGAAAAGATGTTTTAAAATATATTAGTCGAAATAAAATCAGGACGTAGGCAAATAAAGATGTAATTTATTTATTTCTTGTTTCCTTATAATAAAAATAAATTTTTTGTTTCCTATTTTTACTTACATGAAGGTAAGTGGTTTGTTTGAGTGTCACAGACGTTTCTGGCGGAAAATCAGCGCTGCAGGGCTGCAGGCGTTTAAGGGTTCAGTACTCTTATAATGCTGAGTCTGTTTTTGTATTACTACTATTTCTGTGTGTATTTATGTATTTGTTTTAGTTTTTTGTGTGTAATTGTGTAAATGTTATTGTATTTGTGTGTCTTCAGTATTAGTGAATAAATGTCTTCTTTCTTTCATTCCTTTCTTTACATTTTCAATTGTTTTCTGGAGGTAGGTACTTATGGGCGATAGTGATCATTTTGCAACAGATGTCATAATAAACAAAGTATAAGAAGGGTCCACTTGAGCAACTTTTTGAGCTATAGCGCTTTAAAAGTTAGTCATCGCAAACAAATACGTACTTTGGTTACAATTTGTTAATAATTAAAAAAAATATTTTGTATTTTGTACAATCGATACCAATTGACCTTATTTATAAGTATAAATAATAAATTAATAAAGAAAAATGTCACTTTTATTTTATCCAGTATTAAGAACCTGTCCACACAAATTTCTCGTCCCTCCGTGCGCCGGATACGTATCTATGTAAGCATCGCGCATGCGCGTTTCTGCATTTAATACGTCTCAAGTCAGATCACTTTGCCTGCTTAGATTTACTTGCTTCATTTCTTTGCATTGTGTGTGTTGAACATTTGAAAAGGGCAGAGTATTTATTTTAGAAAAGAATGGTTGTCAACTGTGACGTGTTGGATTTTCATTCGTGGTTTTTTGTTGAGGTCTCCTCGACAAGGAACTACGGAAGGTTCGAAACATGTTGAGCATACTTCGGTTATTGAGACGACCGGCCCAGTCGATAGAGAATCTGTCTACAAAACTTGAGGATCCTGGTTTGATCCCCGATCAAAGTCAAAGTCAAAGTATTTTATTTGTTAAACATAGGTATAACTGTATACAGTGGTAAAAGAAAATATTATCGTCTCACCATGTTTTGCCAATTGGCGTACAAAAATAATTTAAAATAAGAGAGAGATTAAAAGAACAAAATATCAGATAAAACTTTACAAGAAAAAAAATCATTATTAAATTGAAATTAGAATAATTGTAACTATTATGAGTCATATAAGAACCTTAAAAAAATATAAAAAATACTTAAATTGAATAACAAAATTTAATTAATAAAACAGGATCAGAGCAAATCTTTCTTCTAATATATAAAACCCCTAACCAAATCCCTCCTAAACGGCTTGACCGATTTTCATGATTTTTTGATGGACGTAAATACTTTTACATGGACAGAGTCGCGGGAAATACTTTGAAATGTGTATTATAGAATCCTTTTTTTTATTTATGACGTAGGAAGCATTCTACGAGTACATTATCACTGAACGATATAGATATAGTTACATGTTTAGTTTTAGTTATGTAACTAAGGGACCCCATACATCCGTGTATTATTCGTATTATTGTTGTTTTCATGTATTTTTTTCTTTAATTGTGTACTGTAGTTTTTAAATTATTTATTACTTTCTGCCAAATTTAATGCGGCGCTTTCTTCTTGGCAATGATGGCATTTCCGAAAGCGCTGGTAGTTTAAAAAAAGACGTGTAAAAGTGCCCATTGTGGCCTATTTACTGAATAAATGACTTTGATTTTGAACATTAAGATTTTTTATTTGTTTAAAAATTAGGAATGTTTGTTTCATACCCGTTTCACAAGGTTAGTTTGCTTTGGGGCTAAATCAAAGTTATATCCATCCCACTGCAGGACGCAGGCCTCCTCTCAAAACGAATGAGATTGGGCCGGATACCGTTACCGTGGGGATTGTGATAATATATACACGGTGATTTTTAATCGGTGATCAGGAATAACAAAAAGCGATAAGGATGGTCATACTGAAAAACTTTTCCCATGGGATCAATACGAAAATCGGGGTAAAAAATTGGCTATTTCATAAAAAACCTCAGCACCTCACCAGCCTCAACGAATGATTTTTCCCCGATTTTCGTATTGGTCCCATGGGAAAAGTTATTCAGTATGACCGTCTTTATCACTTTTTGTTATTCCTGATCACCGATTAAAAATCACCGTGTATATATTTATATTTTTCTAATAAGTGAGTGACCCATTTTTATTATAATTATAAAATAGCTTTTGCCCGCGGCTTTGCTTTTCCTTAGGGAACTGTGCATTTTCCGGAATAAAAGTCGCTTATGTCACTAAATGGCCCATAAACTATCTCTTTGCCAAAAATCACGTTGATCCGTCGCTCCGTTCCGACGTGATGGGACAAATTTACAAACACACACACTTTTGCACTTGTAGCGATTTTAGGTACCTGCATTAATTAATAAATATTTATTAAAATATTATTGTTAGCTTGCGCGCATCTTCTCAGCGGCCGCGCACCTCGCACGGCTATCGCCTAACGGGACTTATTTCGTGCGCGGTCGTGTGCGCTCGGGTTGGCCGCTCCGACCAGTCGATTTAGCACTACGACGCCGAGAGGCTGCGCGCATGCCCTCTGCTTTAGCCATTGCTTACGCGACGTACCGCTTACGCTATTTCATTGTTTGTTTATTTTTCCGTCTTAGACGTTCTATACTATTTTTACTTCTTCAAAAATTTCCTTCTACTCTTCTGTGAATTGTGCTAATTGTAATAAACTTTATAAGTACTTTAAATGTGGTGCTTTAATTAATTTAACCTGTGCCACATAATTGGTGACTTTCCGACGTTCTAACTAAACAATAACTATTATAGTGAAGTGCAGCGTTATAACGCGCGTGTGGACTTTGACTCCTGCGTTAAGTGTGCAGTTTGCAAGTATGACGGGCGGTATTAAAGACGGCTCAGGCGAATCTACCGTTTGTGGCGTGGCCGTCAAAGTTCCGCCATTTTGGGCGGAGGAACCGGCGTTATGGTTTGCTCAGCTCGAGGGGCAATTTATGCTAGCTAATATTACTGCGGACACGACTAAATTTTATCACGTCGTCAGTAATCTGGATCATAAATATGCAGCAGAGGTCAAGGACATCATAACGGTCCCGCCGGTTACGGAGAAGTATGATAAGCTGAAAACAGCACTTATTAGCAGATTGTCAGCATCTAAAGAGCAGCGTGTTGAGGAAATAGTGTCCCAAGCTGAACTAGGCGATCGTAAGCCGTCTCAGTTTTTGCGGCATATGCGCGATCTGGCTGGTAAGGACATATCAGACGATTTTTTACGCAGTATTTGGGCTAAGCGGCTACCTCCTCATGTGCAAGCAGCTATTGCTACAATGCCGGATGCGAGTTTAGATAAAGTAGCAGCGCTAGCGGATAAAGTCAACGAAATTGTTGTGTATACACCTAACGTCGCCGAGACACAAGGTCATGCTCCACATTCGCCTGCTGCTTCATCGTCTACGTCTGCAGCTTTCGTCACACCGGGGCCGCTAGCTGTTAGTGCTATGGAAGAAAGGCTCAACCGTCGCATAGACGATCTTGTGCGTCAAGTGGCTGCTTTGTCCACTAGTAACTTTCGTGGACGTTCGAAATCGCGATCTCACTCCAAAAATCGACGTGGCAACTTTCGATCTAGGAGCCACTCCCAGAACAAAGGGTTGTGCTGGTATCATAGCACGTATGGCCCACGAGCAACGAAGTGCCGCACTCCCTGTAAGTGGAACGAGGGAAACGCCAACGGCGGTCGCTGATGGCGGCAAGTGACTGTCACGGGTCCCCGGGCCGCCTATTCGTTACGGACAAAAACACGCGTGTGAAGTTTCTCGTGGACAGTGGTTCAGATCTTTGTGTTTTTCCCATAAATTCAGTGCGAAATCAACGTCGGCACAAAGACAAATATGAACTTTACGCTGCTAATGGCACTCCTATTGCCACTTATGGCTCGATTAGTGTTACGCTTGATTTTGGCTTACGTCGTGCTTTTAATTGGCGGTTTGTAGTGGCTGACGTGACAAAGCCTATCATTGGTGTAGACTTTTTATCATTTTATGGCTTGCTTATAGACATTAAAACAAACGCCTTATTGATAATTGTACCTCTCTTGTTGCATCTGCTTATTCTGCTGCTTCTTGTTCTGTGTGCCATGTTAAGGTTATTACAGGTACCTCGCCATATCATACTCTGCTACAACAGTTCCCCGAGATTACTAGGCCAGCAGGTGACCCGACGGAACGGAAAGTGAAGCATAACACGCTTCATTTTATCCGTACCACCCCTGGCCCACCCGTATTTTGTCGTCCGAGGCGTCTAGATGCTGATCGTCTCAAGATAGCCAAGCAAGAGTTTGACGATATGGTGCGTTCAGGCATCGCGCGTCGCTCTGACAGCCCATGGTCATCGCCTCTTCATTTAGTACCTAAAAAAAGCAACGGCTGGCGACCATGTGGCGACTACCGCGCACTGAATGCACGCACCATACCCGATAGGTACCCTGTCAGACATTTAGCAGATTTTGCCCATAACCTGCATGGATGCCAGGTGTTTTCTACGCTAGATCTAGTTCGCGCCTATAACCAGATCCCGGTCTTCAAAGACGATATTGCGAAGACGGCCATTACGACTCCTTTTGGTCTCTTCGAATTTGGCTTTATGGGTTTTGGGTTAAGGAATGCAGCGCAAACCTTCCAGCGCTTCATCGACGAAATCCTAGGTGACCTGGAATTCTGTTTCCCGTACTTGGATGACATTCTAGTAGCATCTTCTAGTACAAACGAGCATGAGACCCATCTAAAGCTTGTTTTCGAGCGTCTGCGTGAGCATGGTGTCCTGATCAACACAGGAAAGTGTGTATTTGGTGAGTCAGAGGTCTCGTTCTTGGGCCACAGAATTTCCAGTGAAGGCACAACACCCTTACCAGAGAAGGTTGCATCCATATTGGACTTTCCTCGCCCCACCACCATCAAGGAACTTCGCCGTTTCTTGGGCATGCTCAATTTTTATCGACGTTTTTTGCCTCACGCTGCCCAGAAACAGGCGAAGCTGAATGGTTTGTTAGCTGGTCACAATTCTAAAAGCTCGGCAAAGATTGTATGGAGTGACGATCTCGATAAAGTCTTCGACGATTGTAAGCATGGTCTTGCCGATGCTACTCTCCTAGTTCACCCACGTCCAAATGCCGATGTAGCTCTGGTTACGGACGTATCCGATATGGCTATAGGTGCTGTGATCCAGCAACGCGTGGGAAATATGTGGGAACCCCTAGGATTTTTCTCACGTAAGTTAAACCCGGCTCAGCGTAAGTACAGCCCTTACGATAGGAAACTGCTAACGATCTACGAAGGTGTTAAATATTTTCGGCATATGCTTGAATTGAAGCCCTTCGTAGTATATACTGACCACAAACCAATTGTGTATGCATTCAGCAAACCCTTGGATAAGTGCTCACCACGTCAGTTTCGATACCTGGATTTTTTGGCTCAATTTTCCACGGACATTCGTCATATTTCTGGTCAGCAAAATGTTGTTGCTGATGCTCTTTCTCGCCCGGTTGACGAAATCAGCGGCGTAGATTTCAATGCTCTGGCTTCTTCGCAGAGAAATGACCCTGAGCTGCAACAATTGCTGGAAACCGGATCTTCTCTCCAGTTGAAAAAGCTTGTCATTCCAGGACAAACTGGTGGTGCAGCGCTTTATTGTGATACTTCCGGCCCAGTAGCTCGTCCATTCGTGACTTCCGAGTTCCGTCGTCAGTTTTTTGACACGATCCATGGACTCAGTCATCCTAGTGGAAGAGCTACTGCGAAATTGATGACTGAACGATACGTCTGGCCTGGTATTAAGAAAGATTGTCGCGAATGGTCAAGGGCTTGCCAGCAATGTCAGCGCTGTAAAGTCTCCAGACATGTGCACTCAAAGGTGAAGGCTTTTACTACACCTTCCGAACGCTTTGCTCATGTCCACGTCGATCTGGTCGGTCCACTGCCGATGTCACGAGGTTTTCAATATTGTTTGACCGCAGTAGACCGATTCACGAGATGGCCTGAGGTGATGCCTATTTCTGATATTAAGGCGGAAACCATCACCCACGCTTTTGTTTCCGGATGGGTGTCAAGATTTGGATGCCCAAACGATTAACGACTGACAGGGGTCGTCAGTTTGTGTCAGAAACTTTTCGGCGATTTGCAAGGGTTATTGGTGCTGAACACGTTCAAACGACTGCGTACCATCCAGCTGCAAATGGCCTCGTCGAACGGTTCCATAGGCAGATGAAGGCCGCCATAAAGTGCCACGCGAGTGACGATTGGGTGGAAGTCCTGCCTCTGGTTCTTTTAGGAATCAGAACGGCATGGAAAGATGATATTACTGCTTCCACCGCAGAGTTAGTGTACGGAGAACAGTTGCGCTTACCTGGTGATTTTTTCGAATCATCAGGTCAAGTAACTCCAACTGATTACACTGATTTCGTCACTCGCCTCCAGCTACAGATGCGGCATTTGCAACCGACGCCAGCTGCTCACCATGGCACGCGAAAAGTTTTCGTGCACAGAGACTTGGCAACAGCTTCGCATGTCTTTTTACGCAACGATGCCGTTCGTAAGCCTTTGCAGCCTACATATACTGGTCCATATCGCGTTATAGAGAGGGAGATAAATTTTATAGGCTCGACATTAAGGGCAAGTCTGACAATGTATCAATTGATCGGCTTAAACCCGCGTACATGTTAGGCTCAAGCTCAAATGCTTCCCCGCAGCCCGATCAGTCTCTTCTACACCCGCTGCCGGCTAGGACTGATCGCACGACCCGCTCAGGACGCTTAGTTCGTTTTCCTAATTATTTTTGATCGACCTAAAGGTCTCCGAGGGGGCTGATGTAGCGATTTAGGTACCTGCATTAATTATTAAAATATTATTGTTAGCTTGCGCGCATCTTCTCAGCGGCCGCGCACCTCGCACGGCTATCGCCTAACGGGACTTATTTCGTGCGCGGTCGTGTGCGCTCGGGTTGGCCGCTCCGACCAGTCGATTTAGCACTACGACGCCGAGAGGCTGCGCGCATGCCCTCTGCTTTAGCCATTGCTTACGCGACGTACCGCTTACGCTATTTCATTGTTTGTTTATTTTTCCGTCTTAGACGTTCTATACTATTTTTACTTCTTCAAAAATTTCCTTCTACTCTTCTGTGAATTGTGCTAATTGTAATAAACTTTATAAGTACTTTAAATGTGGTGCTTTAATTAATTTAACCTGTGCCACACATTATAATATTTAGTATGGATTTATATTTTTCTAATAAGTCAGTGACCCATGTATGTGGGAATGAGGGTGGATTATTGTACGAATGATTGATGTAAACAAGCGACCGAATGACTGAAGACTACTGCGGAGTGAATGAGACGAGCGAGTGAGTGAGTGAAAAGATTTAATTTGAGTTTACGATCGTCGGGTGAGCCTTGGTGCCAGTAAAATAATAAATAAACAAATATCATGAGACACTTGACACCAATTGACCTAGTCCCAAACTAAGCAAAGCTTGTACTATGGATACTAAGCAACGGATAAACATACTTATATAGATAAATACATACTTAAATACATATTAAACATCCAAAACCCGAGAACAAACATTCGTGTTATTCACACAAATATCTGCCCCGGCCGGAATTCGAACCCAGGACCTCAAGCTTCGTAGTCAGGTTTTCTCCACTTAGCCATCCGGTCGTCAAAAAGTTGTGTTTTCTGTTTGATTTGCCTTTTTAACGTGTTCCTTTTTAATTTTTAATAAAGTTTTTTTTAAGTTTTTAAGTTTTTTTTTATTGAATTTTCCTTCGCACGATTCCACGTGTATTATAACTTTTAATAATTGTTGTGTCATGATAGTTATAAAATTATAATATAAACGTCTTCCTTATTCCCTACACAAAACGCAAACCCCTTAAGTTTTAAAACTTCTCGCACGACACAGATGCACTTACAATCAACAGCCGAATAACCGTCTTCAAATCAAATTCCATGACCATCCAAAAACAAACGAAACCGCTCCCACATTCGATAATCGTTAAACATCATCACACCATCAAACCTTATAATAACCTTATTATAAACCCATCATGGTTGAGAACAACCGGAGCGCAGTAACGGGTCACAATACTTCCTTTTTGACACACTGGTTAAATTATAAAAAGAATTCACACGGCTAATGACTTCGTTTGATTTTTACGAAAGTTGGAGAGGATAAAAATACATTAGAGAAGAGGTTGTTATAAGACTTTGTAATTTATAATAGCTCTAAAGCTCCATGAGCCACCATGAAACCATTTCACAGTAAACGTATAGTGACATCGCATTAATTATCAAGGAAAATCGTAATATCGAAAATACAACTGAGACATGGATGCACAGAAAAAACCAGAAAAGAGACCAGCGCTGGAATCGAACCCAGGTCCTCAGCAATCCGTGCTGCGTGCTATAACCCTACACCACCGCTGGACAGGAATTTAGACACGAATTTTTCCTATGCATACATATCTCAGGTTGCTTAAAATACAAAGACTCCAAATAACCAATCATAATTTGATTGCTAGTAGCGACATCTCTTGTCTTGGTGAGCGGTTAGTTCCGAAAGAATGTGACGTCTCTCGATGAAGCGAAACATAGATGTCGCTAGTGCTGCTGCATAAGTAGCGTAGTAGAAAATAAGCAACCTGAGATATGTATGCATAGGAAAAAATTCGTGTCTAAATTCCTGTCCAGCGGTGGGTAGGGGTAATAGCAAGCAGCACGGATTGCTGAGGACCTGGGTTCGATTCCCAGCGCTGGTCTCTTTTTCTGGTTTTCTCTGTGCATCCATGTCTCAGTTTGATATTTCAAATATGGTTTCACGGATACCCGTAAAAGTAACAAATTGGAGTTGAAATAAAAAATACAAAAAGACTCCAAATAACCCAATCATGAAAATCGTAATGACTTTTCCTTAGAAAAAGTTCATGTGGCTCATGAATTATAAAAGTTTTTGAACCGTACATAAATATAATAACACATAAAAAAAATACTTTACATTGGGGGACCCAAGTATAAAGGGTATATGCGGCGGCCGATCGAAAAATCCGCCAGATCATGAAATTCCTAGGCATATCATGAAACGGCGCCATTTAGATAGATACGTCGCGTCGAGGGGAAAATGGGTTTAATGCTCGAGTTTTAAACAGTCTGCTTCTCGCTTAGATGCGAGAAAATTAACAGTGGAAAAATTTGTTCACTTGTTTACTTGTTTACATTACCTTTTATTTTTCACGCGTTATTACATAATTATATTTTCTTAGTTTTATTGATTTATTTTGATTGATTTTAAGTAAATTAAAAATCATTAAAAATTCGAAAAAACTTTTTTGTATGTGGCTGTTGACATCTGATTACCTTGGTCTTAGAACGAAGATTTTACTTTTGCACTAGTGCGTAAAACGTCATTTTATGTCGCCTAGATCCAGCATAAACACGAACTTTATGAGCATGAGAAGTGAAATAGTAGATTGTACAACAAGAGCCTAAAACGAGCCATTTACCCGAGCCGTTCATTTAGTGGATAGACACGTCGAGGGGAAAATGGTTTAATGTTCGAGATTTACACTCTGATTTTCACTTCTAATGGCGAGGAAATGAAATATCAATTGAAAACAAATGAATAATAAATAAATATAAAATAAAAAAATAACAGAGGAAACAAATTTTTCACTTACTTTGTACCTTTTATTGTTCATTGCACTTCATTTTTTTTTAGTTTTATTGATCTATTTTGATTGATAATGTTTTATTTATAAATTAAAAATTATTAAAAAATTTGTATGTTTGTGGCTGTTTTAAACCTGATTTCCTTGGTTTTAAGACGAAGATTTACTTTATACACTCTAGTGCACTCTAGTTTTATGCTCTAGCATTAAAAGTCATGTTATGTCGCCTACATTTCAGCATAAATACGAACTTTACGAGCATAAGAAGTGAAAATATAAGAAAAATATTTTATAAAGCATCTGACTATGATTTTAATTACAATGGCACGTTCTATGGCTGATTTATTATGATGGATGTAAATAAAATGTAGGTAATCTCCAAATTTCAAATCGACAGTTACATCTAACAGCTTGAGCGCGAGAAGCCGCAGATAAAAGCTAGTTCGAAATAAATCCAAACCCTCCCGTAACCCGTGAACTGGTAACATTTTTTAAATTTCAAATAAGATCGGATGCACGCCTCCTGCCACCGACCAAATAAATTATCACCGCAGCGTGAAGCTGGGCCACATTAAAACATTTCATGAGTTGAAAGCAAAGATTATTAGCATTAATGTAAAGAGAGTGGACAAATGCTTGTTCTCATTGTAATATTGAAAGAGAGAAATATTTATTTAAGTACATATATTTTATAGACAGAAAAATAATACAGATGACGAAATTAACGTTAACAGTAAAAAGTACAAATTGCCCAATTCAATTACCTGACTCTTTATTAACACCA
>NC_133479.1:18793209-18813214 GCF_025370935.1 Choristoneura fumiferana | reverse complement strand
AAGATTGCATAGTTCCGGCCGGATAGCGATAAACGAATTCTGCGCAAAACCAGTGCGGATGTCAGCACGAGACGGTAACGGGCTAGCCGTTTTACATAAAATATCCCTTTACGATGTAGACAAGGACTTTATTGCGAAACATTGAGGTCAAATTTTTTGTCACTTTGGCTATATTCATATCTTTGTGCAACAGTACTGTAATTTGTCACAATGCACATAGGCGATCGCTGACATCTTAGTTAGCTCAGTGTAAGCTAGATGGCGCTTACTTCAATAAGGGATCTCTGAGCAGAATGGCGGACGAACTCTAGAGTCGCCACCGTAGTTTCTCTTGACTTATTTATTTACGTAATAATATGTATTTAATATTTATTTATTATTTACTTATTTATTTTATAAAAGTAGGCATTTTATTACACTCATTACTACACGAGTTTGTACGACTAAATATATCTATAACCAACTCACCCTTGACCGTTTTTGTCGGCCAAGGGGGGTGCTGTCGATCAGCTGTGACCGGGAATTCTAACTGTAATATTCTCGCCCTTAAAAGCTGAAGCACAGCTGTAAAAACACATTCAACAGCTCAGACTACACTAAACAGCTTCCTCGAAAGCTCCATACGCCCAGACTTGGTAAGTTCTCCGATATTTAACTTTTGTGTTTTTCTGTGTATATTATAATTATTTTCTTTATAATTAACTTGTGTAATTGAACTGAAGGCTTCCCTGGCCAGGGAATCTTTTATTTCAAACATTTCTTATACTTAATATTTAACACTTGTTAATTTCTCTCATCCGTTGTTATAAACTCAGAACCTATGTTAATGCTTATTACTTTTATGCAACGGATGCGTACCGGTGTTAAAATAAATTCAAACTCAGCTAAGTAACGTTTAATTTCAAATGTAATCCTCTAACGGTTATTTAGTGAACTGTTGTATTTCAAATTTTAACGGTCACTTAGGCTATTTATTTTACCTTTTGTTTTTTAAAAATAATTATATAAAACTAGAATCACTTTCCTTGCCTGCCTGTAACTCCGTATGATTGTCCTTGCCACTCACTGCAATTCAGCACACCCTAAGAGTTGGCATGCGCAGCTTTCGAGAGGAGTGACTGGCAAACAATCTAGCACACCACAACTGACACCCACGGACATTTACGGGGTACAACTCACTACGCGGCTTACGCACCTTCGTACGGCTTCAACTTC
Source organism: Choristoneura fumiferana (assembly GCF_025370935.1). Taxonomy (NCBI): domain Eukaryota; kingdom Metazoa; phylum Arthropoda; class Insecta; order Lepidoptera; family Tortricidae; genus Choristoneura; species Choristoneura fumiferana. The sequence goes on along the minus strand of NC_133479.1, from coordinate 18,811,999 downwards.
TCTAACTTTTACGGCTTACAACCTTCGTACAACTTTCAAAGCTCCGTTCGGCTACATTCTCACGGCTCAGGCGGCCCCTTTAACCAACCTGACACTAAGCCCTGACGGCCTTACTTCCGGAGTACTTGCACACTTCCTGGCTCGTCCAAGACCCTGATCGTTCCTGCGTGGAACACTTGTCCAGGCTGCTCGTCCTGCCGCCCTAAGGCCCCTTTTGACCTCGGCACCGACGACCACTCAGCTGGACCAGGCCCCCCTGCTGTGGCCAGCCTCTTCGCTCCGGGTTCTTCTCTCCGACTCCAGGGTAGTGTAGGCCAGTAGAGACCGAATAATCAGCACACTCTCAAATCTCGCTTGAACTAATCTACCTGAGATTCTACCTGAGTCGTAATACTTTTACTTTTAATTTTGTCAAATTAGGCCTGTTATTTTTTGTGTTCAATATTTAATTAAAAAAATTGTTAAAAGTCTTATGTTTTACTCAAAGAATAACTTACTAGGCCTCCTTTAAGGTCAAACCTCCCCTCAAGAGGTCTGCCCTTGACAGTGGCGCCCGTGGGTTTTTTTTTGAGAGGTTCTGATTGTTACGTTTTTCTTGCCTAGAATTGCAGTGATTGTGCAAAAATTAATTGTGTATCTTGTGTGTTCTGTGTATCTCGCAGTAAGTACCCTGTTTTTCTCGCCCCTGTATGGTGGTCGGGGCTTAGAATAACGCCATTCCCCGTCTAGGAATTCGTAAGAGGCGAATAATAGGCATAACCAGTGTTTCAGTTACCGAGATCCCTAAGTGGTTCATTTAATAGTTTTTTTTTCTCTTTAATAATAACTCTAATTTTAAAACCGCTTTACCGTTATCTTTAAATTCAAATACTCTGCCGACCTTTGACCACTTTCTCGTCAACGGCCTATTTGAATTTCAACTGTCACTTGCCACAGTTGAAACGGACGGCGTTTTAAAATTCAAATCTCAACGACAATTTCAACTATACCCTAAAGTTAACTAAATATTGTTGCATTAACTAAATTCAAATACGTTAACGGTTCAATTCAAATTCTACCTACTAATTTTCATCAAGTTAAATTTAAACCGTAACTGACGCCAATTATACTTTCACTAATATTGTTCACCGCTGCTTCAAGTGAAACAGTTATTTTAAATTTAGTGACTGCCAACCACTGAATTTGAAATTCTAACGATTCAAATCATTTTTAAATAACGTATTTGAAATACCTACAATTTTATAGAAAAGCAACGATATTTCTATATTTTTAAAATATCTGAACCACTATTTAGATCTTTCATCAAAATCAGTTTATCATTATCTCGGTAAACACACTGACATTTATTTTTGTTCCAAATTTTACTATTTATTTAACTTCAACGCGGTCTTTTAATTAATTTTACATTCGAACATTACTGGGAGATACACAACACTATTATTTCTTGTGTCCTACTTGTTAATTTAAATAGCACTGTAACATACGGAGAGTTAAATTTAGGTACTGTGTGTCGAAGAAATACCACATCTGGCATACAACTACACAAACCACCATCACAACTCACAACATTCATATCATACTACTCGAGTGCTTGCTAAAAATCAACTGGTCGCAGAGTTAACAGAACCAGTTATTTATTATTCATTATACGTGTGCTCTCTATTTTCGACCGTCTGTTCCCTGCTTAGAGACCATTATACTTCGATCGCTAGCAAACAGGCTAACGTTTTTATTAATTAGCTTCGGGTATTCTTATATTTAACTGAGGTAATCGTAACTATGGATTGTCATAGAATTAAATACTTGTCTCTTCAAAAGGCAGAACTAACTTATGAGGTGGCTATTCGAGGTACCAATCCCGCGGATACCGTTATTGAGTTGCGTAAACAGATAGTCAAACTGTCAGCTTCTTTACCCGCCAGTGATATTTTAGAATCAGGTCTCGATGTAACCGAGGATATTAAGGGCGCGACTGATAGTGTACTTAAGGCACAGTCACAATTAGTTTCCCTTAAGGCTAAGTTTGATGACGGTTTACTCGAACGTACGGATAACTTGTGTAACCATATTTTTCACCGATTAAGGCGTATTACTCCCGTAACCCCCACTACCGTGGACTCTTATAATGTTTGTTTAAATAAATTTCAATTAATATACCAAGAGTTGGCGGACTTGCGACCAGTTCATGACACTAACGAAGGAGAGGATTTCGAACAATGTGAGGAGACACCACAAGTCACTCACCGCTCCACGAATAATACCAATTCTTTCAGTCCGCAAACCCCTACAAAAATAGCAGTTACTTGCGACCGTGGTATGTCTTCTGATATAGCTAAATTACGGTACAACGGGAAGACCTGCGTACGCTCTTTTGTTCAACGGGTAAAAGAATTTTTAGCCGCGCGAAATTTAAAACCTGAAAAATTCTTCAACATGCAACGGAAATATTCGAAGGAGACGCCCTTCACTGGTTCCGTTCGGTTAAGGATTCCATAGATAACTGGCATGACCTCTCTACACAACTCATAGAAGTATTTTCTCAGCACGATTACGACTACAGATTAAAATCGGAAATTCGCGCGCGTACTCAGGGCGAAAGCGAGAATATAACGATTTATCTCTCAATTATGCACGGCATGTTCTCAAGGCTAACCGTGCCATTTACCGAAGAAGAACAATTAGAAATTGTTCTACATAACATTCGGCCGTGCTTCGCTACTGTCATAGCCACGGCGGAAAAAATAGATAATTTAAATACCTTGCGTAAACTTTGCCATAACTACGAAGTGGTTCATGCGCGTATGTCCCAATTCCGCGAACCTCCGCGAGCGAATTCGGATACGCTCGCGCCAGAATTCGCTTACAATAAACAATCGTCTTTCCTAAACTCTCCAAAGCAACCATATCAAGGGAAAATTCCCCAGGTAACAACGCCAGTGCACATAATTTCTCTAATTATAAAACCCGCTATCCGGTTAATGCAATCAGCTCGCAAAATAACAACAATAATAATATAAAACTATTTTGCCCGCGTTGTCGCACAAACACTCATACATTACGAAGCTGCAAAGCGCCTCGTACGATAGTCTGTTTTAAATGCGGATTGCCGGGCGTTAAATCTATTAATTGCTCTAAATGCAATAATAAAAAACCAGTTCCTACAACCTCAACTTCAAAAAACTGAAGGCGAGGCGATCCAGTGATCACAGTCTAATAAAAGAAAATAACTGGTCACAATGGCTTAATTATGTTTCAAATTTTTTTAATTCATATAAAGTGGCCACTGTATCGCCTCAACCCTCTATTGTAGACTCGCGACCTTTTGTAAAGGTATCTATTAACGGACTAGAGGTATCGGCTCTGCTCGACTCTGGTTCCGCCGTTACTATTATAGGTAACAATTTTCACAATAGATTACTTGAAAGGGGACATCAACTACTAATCGACGACTCTGTGCGTGTAACAGCCGCGGGCGGCCAACATCTAGATAGTGTAGGATATTTCGACCTGGACTTGACCTTTGAGTCTATAACTCACACTGTAAGGTCATATGTAGTTCCGGGAATCCTCACTTCGCTCATTCTAGGTGTTGACTTCTGGCGCATTTTTAAAGTTTGCCCCAAATACTTGTATAGTATTGGGGTAAGCGAATGCGCCATCAAGCACACAGAGCAAGTCGAGGGTTCCCAAACTCTTATGTCCTATAGTCACTTAACTGAGTCTCAACGCGTCCAGGCAGATAACATCATAAGCCAATTTAACAGCATTTCTTACGAACGGATAGGTTTAGGTCGAACTTCGTTAATAACACACAATATAGATACCGGCGACACTGAGCCGATACGCCAAAGATTTTACCGCATGTCTCCTGAGAAACTTAGAATTATTAACGAACAGGTCGACGAAATGCTACAGCTTGACGTAATCGAACCTTGTGAAAGCGCTTGGTCATCGCCAGTACTTTTAGTAAACAAAAAGAACGGCAAGCCTAGATTTTGTTTAGACAGTAGAAAACTTAACTCAGTAACTAAAAAGGACGCATATAGCTTACCGTACATTTCGGAAATTTTAGATAACCTTAGAGATGCTAAGTTCCTTACTAGCATCGACCTTTCTAAAGCTTTTTGGCAGATACCCATTAATCAGCGGGATAAAACGAAAACAGCGTTTTTCGTACCGTCAAGGGGCACTTTTTGTTTTAAAACTATGGCTTTTGGCCTAACTAACGCGCCGGCTACACAGCAACGTTTAGTCGATAGTTTGTTCGGCCCCGAATTTGAAATGAAAGTTTTCTGTTACCTCGACGATATAGTCTGTGTTAGTAATTCATTCGAGGACCACGTGACATTACTTCTGCGCGTCCTAACTAAATTAAAAACAGCTGGTCTAACTATCAACTTTGAGAAAACTCAGTTCTTCAGGGACAGTCTCAAATACTTAGGTTACGTTGTAGACGCTCAAGGGCTGCGTACAGACCCAGAAAAAGTAAATGCAATCGTAAACTATCCTAGACCAACTTCAAAAAAAGAGGTAAAACGTTTTCTGGGTACCGCCTCTTGGTACCGCCGTTTCGTTCCCAACTTTAGTACTCTGGCAGGGCCCTTAAATATTTTAACTTCTAATAAAAAGAAAGCCCCCCCATTTCAGTGGACGCCAGAGGCCGAACAGGCATTTTTAAAACTTAAAGCCTGCCTTGTAACAACTCCGTTCTTTCTTGTCCCAACTTTGATTTACCGTTCGAAGTACACACTGACGCTAGTGACTATGGCGTCGGCGGTATGTTATGTCAAAATATAAACGGCCAGGAGCACCCGGTCGCTTATATGAGTAGGTCATTAACAGGCTGTGAAAAGAATTATAGTGTAACTGAACGGGAAACCTTAGCCGTACTAGTAGCCTTAGAACACTGGCGCTGTTACTTGGAAAACGGAAAAACATTCAAAGTTTATACCGACCATTCATCCTTGAAATGGTTCCTTTCTCTTAATAACCCAACCGGACGCCTAGCCCGTTGGGGCGTAAGATTGTCTTCTTTCGATTTTGAGATTTTACATCGTCGCGGCAAAGATAACGTAATACCTGATTCGTTATCAAGATCCGTGCCGGTGTCGGCAATAACTATTGCTAACTCGTATCTCAATTCGCAAGACAAATGGTACTTAGACTTGTATAATAGCTGTGTAAACACACCGCAAGGTTTCCCCAATTATAAAATTGTAAACAATTCCTTATATAGACTTACTAAGTCAGATACTAGGTTTAACAATGAGTTCGCGTGGAAAGAGGTTGTGCCAGCGGAATTACGCGAACAAATATAAAAGAAAATCATGCAGAACCAACAGCCGGACACTTAGGCGTTTTCAAAACCTATCACCGTATAGCACTCAAATACTTTTGGGTAGGCATGTATAGAGACGTATCAAAGTTCGTTTCCTCTTGCGACACTTGCATCGCTTATAAACATCCTACGCACGCGACACTAGGTGAAATGGGAAGGCCTAAACAGTGCTCGAGGCCCTTTCAAGCCCTAGCCTTGGACTTCGTCGGACCATTGCCCACTAGTCGTAAACAAATAGTTACTTGCTCGTGTTACTTGTATTTTCTCTCAAAATATTGTTTCTTATTTCCGGTTCGTAACGCAACTGCGGCAATCGTAGTCAAACATTTAGAAGATTCCATTTTCTTAGTTCACGGAATACCGCAAACCATTTACATGGATAATGCGTCACAACTAATTAGCCGCGAACTAAAAACATTTCTCAATAAATACAAGGTGCCTAACCAGTTTTTAATAGCAAAGTACAGTCCACATATTAATAATACGGAACGCTACAATAAAACTATAATATCCTGCGTCTCCACCTTTGTTAACGACGACCATAGGACTTGGGACGTCAACATACCTAAAGTACAATTCGCTATAAATAATTCTGTGAACGAGGTAACCGGTTATACTCCTTCCTTCCTTGTTTACGGCAGAGAGTTAGTGACTTGTGGTTCACACTTCGTCGATAACGATTTGGGGAATGAAATGCTTTTTCTACCTCGCGATATTTACGCACAAAACATGGGTTCTTGACCCATATATTTGATAAAGTTCAACACTCACTTTATAACGCACATCAAAAAAACATTGCGCGTTACAACTTACGCCGAAAACCGGCTGAATTTAATGTGGGAGACTTGGTCTGGAAGCGCACGTATTTCTTAAGTGATAAGTCTAAATACTTTAGCAAAAAACTTGCACCAAAGTTCGTTAAGTGTAAAATAACTAAAAAAAGATCTCCACTCGTTTTCGAACTACAGGATCTTTCTGGTAACGATTTAGGTGCATGGCATATTAAAGATTTAAAATAACACCGGGCGGCAGGTAGCGTCTGCGCACATTAAATAAATAATGCATTACTTGCTTCCTTATCAATGTAGGTACTAATTATAATGCATCTGGACGGGCGATCAGCTGTCGCGCGCCGTCACATCAGTCTCCATTTAGCACCGGCGAATAGCACGCGTGTAAATTTAATTTTGTCTTATCACACTCCCTTATCACTTAGACGCACGGTTCTATTTATAGAATCAAGTCATTTTAGCGCGCCGCCTCCGCGCGGACGTATAATAGCTGCACCTTTTGCACTATTATTTCTTTAAATCTATAGCGCGTACATATTACTTACACGCTAAACTAGTATAATCATTTGTCGCGGTCCGCCACTCATTATTATAATATTAATTGATCTGTCCTTAAGCCTTTACCCGAGAACTTGCAACTCGTTAAAAAGTATTTTAAAATTTGAATTACGGAACCCGTGCGGTTGGTAACACGTAAAATATGCCCTTAGCCTCTGTAATTCAAAACTCTAATGATTGGAACGGATGGTAATTTCAATCACAGATTTAATTAATGTCTATAATTATTTTTTATGAATGCATACAACGTCCACCTTCCATTAACACATTTTATTCCTTTGACATAAGGGTCAACAAGCCTCTGTTTTGTTTGACCCGCCATGAGAGTAGATGTATGATCATAGTATGAGAGACGACGTATGTAAGCGTTATGTCATAGTGTATTTTTTTTTTTTAACGAAATTTGCTATGAGGCTCAAATTTCTTTTGGAGGGACGGGCGTACTGTCACGATGCACATAGGCGATCGCTGACATCTTAGTTAGCTCAGTGTAAGCTAGATGGCGCTTTCTTCAATAAGGGATCTCTGAGCAGAATGGCGGACGAACTCTAGAGGTCGCCACCGTAGTTTTCTCTTGACTTATTTATTTACGTAATAATATGTATTTAATATTTATTTATTATTTACTTATTTATTTATAAAAGTAGGCATTTTATTACACTCATTTACTACACGAGTTTGTACGACTAAATATATCTATAACCAACTCACCCTTGACCGTTTTTGTCGGCCAAGGGGGGTGCTGTCGATCAGCTGTGACCGGGGAATTCTAACTGTAATATTCTCGCCCTTAAAAGCTGAAGCACAGCTGTAAAACACACATTCAACAGCTCACACTACACTAAACAGCTCTCGAAAGCTCCATACGCCCAGACTTGGTAAGTTCTCCGATATTTAACTTTGTGTTTTTCTGTGTATTATTATAATTATTTTCTTTATAATTTAACTTTGTTAATTGAACTGAAGGCTTCCCCTGGCCAGGGAATCTTTTATTTCAAACATTTCTTATACTTAATATTTTCACTTGTTAATTTCTCTCATCGTTGTATAAAACTCAGAACCTATGTTAATGCTTATTACTTTTATGCAACGGATGCTTACCGGTGTTAAAATAAATTCAAACTCAGCTAAGTAACGTTTAATTTCAAATGTAATCCTCTAACGGTTATTTAGTGAACTGTTGTATTTCAAATTTTTAACGGTCACTTAGGCTATTTATTTTTACCTTTTGTTTTTTTAAAAATAATTATATAAAACTAGAATCACTTTCCTTTGCCTGCCTGTAACTCCGTATGATTGTCCTGCCACTCACTGCAATTCAGCACACCCTAAGAGTTGGGCATCGCTGCAGAGGAGTGACTGGCAAACAATCTAGCACTGGACCACAACTGACACCACCTAATTTACAGGGCACCTCCGTACGGCTTCAACTTCCACACCTTTGTACGGCTTACAAAACCTTCGTACAACTTTCAAAGCTCCGTTCGGCTACAATTCTCACGGCTCAGGCGGCTCCTTTAACCTGACACTAAGCCCTGACGGCCTTAACTTCCGGAGTACTGCACATCCTTCCTGGCTCGTCCAAGACCCTGATCGTTCCGGCGTGGAACACTTGTCCAGGCTGCTCGTCCTGCCGCCCTAGGCCCCTTTTGACCTCGGCACCGACGACCACTCAGCTGGACCAGGCCCCCCTGCTGTGGCCAGCCTCTTCGCTCCGGGTTCTTCTCTCCGACTCCAGGGAGTGTAGGCCAGTGAGACCGAATAATCAGAACCACCTCTCAATAAAATCGCTTGAACTCACTACCTGAGATTCTCGTAATACTTTTACTTTTAATTTTGTCAAATTAGGCCTGTTATTTTTGTGTTCAATATTTAATTAAAAAATTGTTAAAAAGTCTTATTGTTTTACTCAAAGAATAACTTACTAGGCTCCTTTAAGGTCAAACCTCCCCTCAAGAGGTCTGCCCTTGACAACATAACCATCTCGCATAACCGGCACGGGAGGGCGCCAAATATATCCTACTTCCATGAGATTTCAGTAACGTAATGGTGTACTTACCGCTGCTGATTGCCTCAGTCTTGGTGCTGTGCACAGTGGATAGCGTCAGCGGCGGCAGGCTGCTCTTCGGGCGGCTGCGACCCAGTATCGCATTCTTCAACGCCGTGGAGTCCTCGGTGTGTTTCAAAACTCCATCTTCTGGTTCAGTCTTGATTTTTGTATGGTTGGAAGCGTCGTCTTTTCCTCTTTCGATTTTAACGATTGCAAACAGCCTATTCCTCCTGTGTAAGTGAATATGGAAAATATTGATGTGTTAGGGCCTTCCCTAGCTGAAGTGAATTTGCACGGAGCGGGTGGACGCGTACTGAAAAATATTATGAACTAACGGCTTTTTCTCAAAAATGTCCGTAAAAGTTGACATTATTCTTTACATATCAGAACTAATCAGAAGGTGAAGTGCATAGTTTATGGTCAGCGAAAAATTTAAAAGTTAAAAAGAATGCAGGCGCGCTAGCTCGACAATAATAAATTAACGCGCCTGCAATCAGTCACAATTTTTTTTTTAATTTAAGAAGCGTATGGAAATGTTGGCACAAGTCGTATACAGCCAAGTTGTATAAAAACACGCGAGAATATTTATAATTAACTTTATTAAAGTTTTCTTATTGCAAACACTGTAATTTATACATAAAAAATGTATTTTTTGGGCCAGCAAATTAGAAGGCCACTGACTGATAGAAGTCTAGATAGAAGAGAGAGAAAACATAGACAACAGATTTTAGACATAGATAAGATTAGGTTTAGTGTTGCCATTGATAAATATTTTTCTTTATGTTTACATTTTAATTTATTTTATATATTTATTTTATGTTCGTGTATTGAACATAAGTAATGGCCGGAATCAGATATTTTGTTGGAACTCTGGACTTTTTTTATTGGGTCTGGAACAGCTTGTGGTGTTTTCGGTGGAGAAATACACCTGCAGTTTATTTTTAATGTTAAAAGGCGGGAAAGCATTATTATTTTGAGAAAAAGTTTATTCTATGTCAGAATTATTCGTAATTTTTGAAAAAAGCTTTATATTAGTCTCGGCCGGAATAGTAATTGTTGGCTTCGTTTTAGTTAAACGGACTAGCAAGCTCGTCCGTTTAATACTCATACTCAGCCAGCAATTGCCTACATCCAGGCCACGACAATAATCTACTATTGCATGTACCCGAACCCGCAAGCGTACGCCCGCTTCGTGCCAACTAGCGTAGGCCTTTAAGATGTGACTCAGTAAGTAAACCTGCGTATGGACAGACGATAATGAAGGTAGATCCAATTAGAGGGTATAGAGCCCTTTTCTTGGCCTAACAATTATAGAGCAGTTTAAAAATTACAATTATTGATTGAAGTCTTCTAAACTCTACTTCACAAAATTAGCAAAAGCTGCATATATCGTTGTACGTTATTTTTATCTATATTAATAATTTCGTCAAGGGGTACGGTAGACTCGAACGAAATGCACATCAAATTGAAGAGCGTAAAAAATTAGTCAATCCGAGTCGACAACTTGTAGGCGGAAAATTCGGATTATCGAGTATTATCAATATAAACTTGAATAAATTACTAATTATATAATGGCGTGCGAAGTAAACATGTCAAAGTCATCACATCAAAGTGGCGTTAGTGTCACGTCATCACGTGTCACAGGTGTCACAGGTTTGCATTTCATCAAAAAATTGATGGAGCCACTTTTCCTAAATTTGAATTGAATTGTTCTCCATTGTGACCTCTTTATAAGGGCCCCACACACGGTACGATTCGTCGATTTTCATCAGATCGATCGTACAGATCGTAGGTCTAATTTCTTTGAGTATGAGACAGAGACATCATAGTTATTTGGGCAAATAAGATTTAGGTGAAATATCTACTATAATAGTGAAATACCGATACGTAGGTTAGCTGTGAAAGTACGTTTGTGATAATATTAAGGCTGGGAATATACGTCAGATTTTTTGATAAGTACAAGTCTTTACACTGGCAAAAAAAATTTTTTAAACATATTATTATGAGTACATTTTACCCGAGCGAAGCCGGGGTTTCATCTAGTATTTCTATAGTTTTTCACTCAAGCAAACAAAATCGCAGTTCAAAAAAAAATGACTACCAACTTACCGAATTCAAATTGATAACGTAAGAACTGTCATTGTCTTTGAAGGTGGTGAGCGCGGCGAGCACGTCCTCGCCGTCGCTGTCGGAGTTCTCCAGGTCTATCTTGAAGTCCCTCAGCTCGCGATAGCCTTCCGGCGTGCCGGGCCGTGCCGTGCCGCCGGGGCTCGCCGACGGGTTACCTGAGAAAAACAATATAATGAATCACAAGTAAACCGATCTTCGTGTTTAGAAGCAAGTTTAACATTTAAACCGTTTATTTGTGAAGTTATGAGTAGCCCGGCCGAGTGGCAAAGTTTGTACGATTATTATACTTGATGCACCTTTGGTAATGTACTCTAACCTCATACTCTCGTCATGCTCGACACTAGGACAAGTACATTATTTTATCGCTGTTGTCCGCAATTTAGTCGGCGATTCGCGAGATTTTAAACAGTCTAAGTATGTTAATCAGGGATAGAGTACTGTAGCTTTCTATCAGTTAAAATGATTTCTAAAATCAGTTCCAAAACTTCCAAAGGCAAATTTATCATAAATACCATTTCAATATTTCATTCATGAAACTCGAAGCATTACTCCTTCAAAACCCTATCAATGAGCAACGTCAAACAATTACAAAAAAAACACACGTGTATAAGGTATTAGATTATTCGTGCATTGAAGTTTAAAAAGTTAAGACATAATAGGGGCACCTACCAGTGGAGCTGACAGCAGGCTTCGCCGGCTCCAACAGCTCTTTGCCAAAGAACGCCTCCTGCATGTAGGAGGGGAATTGTTCCATCAGCTTGGATCGCGGCTTTCGGCGCGGCTTGCGCTTGTTGCCCGGCGACTCTAAAGAGAACAGCCGACTTTAAGATAATACCAAAATTAGACAACTATGAATTGACAAAGACTACGCGATAAGGTGGTATAAATACTATTTGAACTCGAAATATCGGTTCCCAAAAAGCCAAATCTAAATTAATTTGTTGAAGTATTCTTCTCCGCAAGTAATAACAAAGTCCAACAGATACGCATGTAATTTAGAAGCAAAACAATTTATTTAGCGCGCGAGTACATCGATAAGCCCTGTATCATGCATCATAAGCTTTTCACTCTGCTGGACATTAGGCCTCCCCTAAATCGCACTATTTGAAAGAAAGAAAGAAAATACATTTATTCACAACACAAGACACAACAATAGTATTGAGTACAAATAGACAACACGTAGGAAAATATGTGTCATTGCGGTTGCGAATCGGACACTGGCTCAGCATAATGCTGAAGTGTTAATAATAAACACCCCAGCGCTGATTTTCAGTCAGTACCGTTTTTAACCTATTTGATTTTTATCTTCGACCTGTCACATCCAGCTTCTTCCAGCCACCTTTAAACAACACCTAACGTGGACGAACTTTTATTTGCATTTCTTCGTCGATTCCATCACTTACCGACAGGCGAGACTAAGGACAAACGCAAGAAAATTAAGTGTATAACGTACCAAACTCCAGATTTTTCAGATTTAGAAATAATGTTTAAAAGATTTGTTACCTCCAGACGCCTGCGTCCCATCGCCGTCCTTCTCATCGTCCGCCTGCGTCTTCGTCGTCTGTCTCTGTCGGACCACGAACCCGCCAATACCGAGCTTGTTCAGGTTCCGCTGTCTCTTTCTCCGCAGAACTGTCAGTCCGGACTCAGTCGTATACACTGTGAACCCTTCAGGGGGTGGGCCTTCGTTTACTACGTTCCATAGAATGCCTTCTTTGAGATTTGCGTTTGATATGCCTGTGAGTAAAATAATGGAAAATTCACGTTATTTTGGTAGTTTATCTATAGGTTATACATATTAACACATTCAGCCCCAGTCACACAACGTCTGTGACTTTTTAGTTCTTACTCCTAAGCCAGTGAAACGTATTTGTGACTGCTGTGGGACATCCGTAGGCATAGCGTAAGAGCTTAGTGGATCATCACATCACATTCGGCTCCGGCAACGTTCCGCTAAGCCTTTAGGCTATGCCAGCCTTTAAGAGGTACGAATTCTCTTGACACACATGCGTGTTACCGGCGCATATGAGTACGAATTTTTGATCATAAACGTCAGTAATACAACGTTTTTGTGATCAAACCGGATCAACCGGATTATATTACGTCTGTGACTTCTTAGTTCTTACTTCTATGCCAGTGACACCAATTTGTGACTGCTGTGGGATATGCGTAGGCATAGCGTAAGAGCTTAGTGGATCAATGCAGGGGCCGAACGTGTTAACATTCTTCCGCGTTTTATATTTCGTCACTACTTTGAAAAAATCTCGTATCTCAAATCAATACGTCAACAAAATTGACCTTTGAAATAATGTTCGTAAAGTTCAATTAGAAAAGTATCAATTTTGAGATACAAGCTTTTTTCAAAGTAGTGACGATTTTATCTTCTGTTGTAGTCCACAATGCTGTTATCTCCCGCATTAATGGCAAATACCAATACAAATGTCTTGAATAATGTTTTGCCATCGTATTTTGTCGGTAAAGTTCGTATTTATGAGTTATAAAACAGATATATTTTTCTAATGGAAGGTAGGAAAGAGTACGGAAGAAATATAATTATTATTATTGTTTGACCTCTAACAGATAAGCTTACTTTCTATAAAAGTAAACTCTAAGCATCATCTCTTTTCAGTATTTGCCTAGACAAAATAATGATGAAACGCTTAATATTGACAGCATAATGAGTAGAAATAGTCTCGATTGTGACATACCCGGTTCCTCTTTAACTTCAGCCGTGCTGTCCGGCTTGGAGTCGTCAGGCATCTCGACGTCCGCGTTCTGAACCACTGTTTCAATAGATGCCATTATTTCTAATCCACAATGCCAGCGTGGACACACAAAAACTCACATTAGACATTGTTACATAAGCAATAGATAAATAAAATAATAATATATATACTAACATATGCGTGGGGAAGCTGAGAAACTAGGCTAACTTTAATTAATTATACATTTTTGTTATCGTTAGCTACTGAACAGACAAGGCGTCAGAAATCTGAGCAATGATCATAATAGTGAATTATAGAATTAAGCAGTATCATACAAAATACTCTGAACAATCGCCTTTTAACTGCTATAGCAGGCATGGTGGTGAAAGATTAAGCCGATGAGAAGCGGTTAGCTAGAATTCCGTACGCAATACAATTCTGTGATAATAAACACAACAGAACTCACCAGCGTCTTTCTCAGTGGTCTCGTTCTTGAACCTTCTTTTTCTCCGTGTGTGAGTGATGCCCATTTCGGCCTCGAGCTGTTTCATGTGGTGAGCGCCCCGCTGGGACAAGCACACATCATCTACGTAGTATTCGCCGCCCAGTCCTAGAGTTAAAGACGAATTTAGATTTGTGCCTGTAGTATTCGGATTCCGTCAATAATAATTTAAGCAACTTCAAATGTCAATAACAATAATAATATTCCATTTATTACAAGAAACTTTGCGGCTCGTACATATTTATTTGCCGTTAGCATCGATTTAGAATACCCTAGATACCCTGCTAACGCTCAAAATGTGTCTCGCTAAAACTGTGCTTAAGCACCTTCTAAGCTTAGTTGCGCAATCAGTCACGCGTTACTGCAAAGCACGCCTGCTTCGTTATCGAATCAAAACATGCCGAAGTGCTCCGTAAAAAAGTTCAAAAATAATACATTAGCGACGTTGAAAAGGAATGGCATATCGTATTTTCGATAAGTACTAGTTAAAAGCTTTATAATGTAGTGAATTTGCGGCAAAATACGCTTTCACACTCATTAAAAACGTTATTGTTTTAATTAATTTCAATAAGTACCTATCTTCATTTGAAACGTCAAAGCCGTCAATTTGTTACGATTGTCACGCGGCGGCGTAAACTGAATCCGCCTTAATAGGGATTGACCGAAAGCGCGATGGTCTTATTTTGTAATGTCGTAACCGCCAATCGCGCGCACTCAAAATAAAACCTTAATTTTCGTGACATAAGGTTGCATGTAACGAAAATTGAAATGTTCTTCAGTACATTATGTATTTTTGATTTGCCTTAGTAGACGCACGCACTTGTAACTTAGCGATGGGACTGGGGATTTTTAAGACTTGAATTTGTAGGTGATAGTGCATCTAGGGTATTCTAAATCGATGGCCGTTAGTAAAATCTTATAAGCTAAGTAAGTGTTAGTTTTATAAAAAGTATAATTTAAATTATTTAAAGGACCCTTTTCCAATAGTAATATAGTCATTAAAATTATTTTAAAAACAAAGAAGCTATGACCGAATCTTCACCACTCATTGATACATTTTATGTGGAAGATAAATGTTATGCCGTCTCTGTTTGTTGGACAAAGCAAACTGAGACGGCATTACATCTATGTTAAATAAAATTTATCAATAGGTGTAATAAGCTCTGAAGGTATCATTCCGATGTTGGCGACTGCAACCGAGTCGCGTGACCTCGTGTTAACAGTTATGCAATTAGTCACGCGGCGCGGACGCTAGCATCCATCAGTGCTTCATATTAATTCATGCTAAGCAGTGGATCGCGCGACCCGTCGCGGTCGTGTGTCGCGGTCGCCAACATCGGTATGCTATCTTGAAAGTAAATTACCGAGCGACTGCGGCGTGGGCATCTGAGTGGGTCGCGGCGGCGGCGGCGCCTCGATGGCAGCCTTCGCAAGGTGCGGCGGGGCGTGCTCGCGCCCGCGACATAACAGACAGTTGTAGCTGGCGGGGAATTTCATAATTAGTATACCATTCGAATAAATCATATGATCAGAATAAATCATAAGATCAACATTCAATCAACACGGGAAAGGTGTGGGTAACGGACGTCGAAAATTAGCAGCAATCGTGGCATGTCTTTTAGCACGCCTTGCCCGCATATCCGAATTCCGCCTCAGTTTCATGCGAGGTGCGGTTAAAGTACGACCTATACTTGTCGACCCGGAATGAACGACTATACTGTACGACCTAATAATTTAAACTCTCATATGATCGGGTATGGGTACACAAGTGTTGACAGGTCCCAGTCGGCACGGCAAAATGTCTATATGTCGGTCTCGCCGCTTACGGCGTCGCATACGGCAGGTAGCCTACGCTGGTACGCGTCGCACTTTATGATCAGCTCGCCGTCCGAATACGGCCCCGAGCTACCTAAAGCTATACACGTTGTGGTTGCACTAATAACGAGGTCTCACCCAGCACGGCAGCAGGTCTCTGCGTCAGCCTCGCTGCGGATGGAGTCGCAAGTGGCGTGCAGCCAGCGCCGGCAGCCTTCGCACTGGATGATAAGCTCGCCATCGGAATAAGGCTCCGTGCACACGCAACACATCACTAGCGAGGCGCACGGCCCGCACTCTGGAAAAAGGAAGTTTGGTTATGATCGAGAACATGAGCGTTACAAGCCATTGTCAATAAACTTTAGACTGTGTGGCTTCTTCGAGAGGATAATGTATAGAACAATGCATCATGAGATTGGTTAGATTTTTGAACAATTTTAGATGACATATCTGGATAAATAAATATAAATAAATAAATAAATAAAATGGATAAATATAATTAGAGTTTGCCTGCCAACGCTTCGTCTTCCATTTTGTAATCGCCACCCGAGAACCTTTCTCCCGCAACGGTTATCTGTACTTTGTGGCCCGCCCGCTACCTCTTCACCTTACATATTCTTCGACTTAATTCGGTAACTTTAGTTTTTTTGACGAATTTGCGCATTTCGGATTCTATCGCACAAAGAAACTCCAAGCATAGCTCTTTCCACAGCTCTTGGGATGACTTTGAACTTAGCCCGATATTCAGTAACTTACGGCGTATGCAAATGATTAAGATTTTTGGTTGGTTAGTTGGTTTTCCCGGTGGTTCAGTTGGTAGGACACCATTGACGCGTCAGCAGGGTTGTGTATTACCCTTAGGGCCGTTTACCTGTGTAGTTCTCGCACCAGGTGTGCGTGTCGCGCGTGCCGCACGTGAGGCACTTGCGGCACCGCTCGCAGCGCCAGGCGCCGCGCGGCACGTCGCCCAGCGGCGGCCGCGCGCAGTACGTGTGCCAGGCGGTGTCGCAGTCGTCGCACAGCACCAGCAGCGCCTCGTCCCCGCGGTTGCCGCAGCCCTCGCACACCGTGCAGTCCAGACAGCGCCACCCGAGCGTCACTATCACTTGAGATACCTAACGAACAAAACGTACGGTTTACTGAATACTTACCTCGACGTTTCGACTACATTTTAGTACATTATTATTCCCTCAAGCCCCTCAAGACACCCACCCTGAAATTGACCCAATGCACGTCTATGCCGTTGGTGGACTTACTACACTGCGCTTCCTGCACTGTACAGCATTTCTCAAACCAGTGTTGCTGCTTGCCTTGGCATGCCTGAGCATTGCCCTTTTTGTTTCTTTCGGTCCCATTTTTTTAGTTTCGTTTTACTCGAACTTAAAATATAAGATTGTTTTCATTTTTAATGTATTTTCTTGTCATGCCGAATCTTGGCAAATAAACTTTTCGTATTATTACTTCATCATCATCATCATGTCAGCCGAAAGACGTCCACTGCTGGACATAGGCCTCCCCCAAGGCTCTCCACTCAGACCGGTCTTGTGCTTTCCGCATCCACCGCGATCCCGCGATCTTAACCAAGTCGTCGCTCCATCTTGTTGGAGGCCTACTGACAGCTCGTCTCCCGGTCCGCGGACGCCACTCGAGAACCTTCTGGCCCCACCGGCCATCCGTCCTGCGAGCAATGTGCCCCGCCCACTGCCACTTTAGTTTCGCAATTCTTCGGGCTATGTCGGTAACCTTAGTTCTACTGCGTATTATTACTTGAAATTCGTTTATTTTATTACTAACTTACCTTAATGTTAACGCAGTAGGGATGGTAGGTCTGCCCGCACTGAGAGCAGGCAATAAGGCACCCTTCGGAGTCCGTCCCCACCGCTCCACACATCACGCACAAATCTTGAGTCAACACAAACTTGTCTTTGCTCGAACATAATACTAGTTTATTCTCCACACCTGAATAAACATTCTTATTTTGCTAAGAATATAAGATTGTTTTCGACAGTAAAAAGTAAAACACAATTGTCTTCACATCTCACGAAATCTTATTGTTGCTGTAGATTTTCAAGTCAGTGCACATAATTAAGTACCACGCGTTAGGCTGGGATCAATCATCAGCTTTACAAATTTTAATTGAAGAATCTGTTAGTTCAAACAATATTTATTCACTGATACTTTCTCGGCTATCGGTAAGTGATGCACCATACGCGTAGCTACCGATTTATAACACCGTGGACAGCAGGTGCTTAAAATTAGAACAATAGGGCCTACAGACGCTACGAAATATTCTAACGAATCAGACTACAGTTGGGCCGGTACCGTTATCGTATCGTATGTGTGAGAAAACTTAGCAGTTTTGTACGATTTTTTAAAGCTTTACCGTCGAACGGAAAAGTATCAAAATTGTAATAGATAACTTAGAGAGAGAATTTACAATAAATCCGACAAGAATGAACGGTGAATCTGACCGAGGATTTTTCGTAGCAAAAACATACTTTTAAACAAAATTATATTTTACCTGGATCGTCCTCAGGGGTCTTGTTATCGGGCGCCTGCGGCCTCTGCAGCCCAAACCCGGCACCCCAAAAACCCCCTCATCTTGGTTTAGTGCCCCTCTTCCGGCCAAAATCTAGCACCGATCTTGTCGTTTCTGGAAGCCCAGTTTCGCGGCGGATGCATCCCGCCCTTGAATTTGTACCCGCCTATCTTCTTCTTCGCTACTTTAGACGAGACTGTGTAAGGTTTGCCTTACCTAACCCAAACATCCGGCTAGGAAGAAAACAAAACAAATTTATCTACCTATTCTTAACATTTTATAGTACCCCATAGTGGGGTGGTCTAGGACTGTCTAGAACACAACTTGACTATTTGATTTTTGCCTAGAGCTTAAAGTGATAC